>NC_048893.1:100239475-100332499 GCF_011077185.1 Oxyura jamaicensis | reverse complement strand
GGGGGCTGGGGGAGGGCACAAGGGAAGCAAAAAAGAGCAAAAAAATTATGTTTCCTCTCCATTCCTCAAGGAACTGGGGAAAGACCAAACCATTCTCCCAGACTAAGGGAGAGAGCAACAAGGTTGTTTAAGTGGTGGTGATGCCGAGACTACCTTAGTCCTCTCAACATAACCTTTGTATGCAATTCGACTGGCAGAGAAATAGCAAAAGTAAGAACAAATGTGGCATGATGGACCTTGTTGCATTTTAGAAAGCTTCACTGAGCTGGCAGCTGTCTATTACACTTCTGTTATGTATTTGTTTTTGTAGGGGAATCAGGGAGCCTTTTGATTTTTTTTTCTCTGAGGTGGTGGTGATGATCCAAAGGCAGGAAAGTAGAGCAATGGTGAGACAGCAGTCTGGCCCAAGTGCTCAGCTATGGGGGAACAAGCAACAGGAGTCGGTTTAATACTTTTTCTGAAAAATGCTGCTTGTTTTCTGTAACTGTTTGTCCTTTTATATAAACACTTAACCTGACTTCACTGTAGCTGTTGCATGATACAGGAGGTCTGATCCCAGTTGCAACCCTTGGATACTGCTGCATCAGAAACAGAGATGAGGAATTTGTTTGTCAGGTTTCCTTTCCTTTAATTGGATCTGTCAACCCCTTTTTAACTGGAATTAGCTTCAGAAATGTTGTAGTTATGCGACTCTGTATGGTCAACAGCTTCAAGGGATAGATTTGTACATGAAGACTGGTAACATTCACTGACAGGCATTTTTGCCTAGCACACACTTCCACAAATAAAACTGAACTTTACGGTTTGTATATTCTTGTAGTAATTTCTTTGTATAAACTAAAAAAAAACAAAACGCTAAAAAAAAAAAAAAAAAAAAGTAGTATAGTATCTGTATATTCTGTGTACTACTTTCCAGACATTTGAAACTGTTTCTCCGTATTTGATTTCCATCAGGAATTGCCATATGTTTAGGGGAAAGAGACTAGGAGATCAGTGGAAGAAGCTGGGGAAATTATAAGTTTCAGTTGGGGAATGTGCTTCCTTGCATGGCTGCTTTGAACTGTTGGTTATAATACAGCAATTAATGGAATCAGTTTCTATTCTTTTTGAAATCTTTTTTCATGCTTGCCTGTATTTATTGATCTGTGCCAACTCACTTTTAAAAAAGTTATTATTGATTTATTTATTTTACATCAGTAATATGCATTCTTTTATGGATAATTTTTAAAAGGCTGTGATCAGAGCCTGATTCCACCGAAAAAAAAGAAAAATAAGTCACAGGACTCCCACTGGTGCCAGCTGAGCTTGGCATTTTACTCCTCCTCATGCAAGACAGCTGATGTGGTGAGGGTGGTTACTGAGACTTCTTGCCCCATCGACTGAGTTCCCTGCTTCCACTTGTACTGCTGTGCTTGTTTCACAGATGGTGCACTAAGTTTGTGCACTGAAATGCTTTTGTTTAGAAATCACATTTGAAAAAAAAAAAAAAAGTTATCGTGTCTCAAGAATCACTTGTAAGCAGCAAGATAGGTGAGAGCATAGCTTAGATTTTTTTGAGAGTTTTAGATACCTAACATCTCTGTGATGTAACTGAGAGTAGACATCTTGGTAGGAAATGTGTGCGTAAGAGTCTTATGGATTTGGGCATATTTTCCTTTTGTAGTGCTGCATTATACCTTACTACATTTTCCATCTCTTAAAAGACATTTAGAGTGGAATCTCATTACCTAAATGTAGGCATCCAGTGGCGTGTCCCAGGATGCTTTTTTCCAGTTGCTGCTCCAACAACGCAAGAGTCTATTGCAGATGCTTGCATTTTGGCTAGCCTGTCCTCTAGAAATGCCCCAGGTACTCAGAGAGGTAGCCACTTCATGGAAGCAAGTCCTATCATTCGGTCAGGATGAAACTCTAGATTCTAGTCCCATACATTGAAGTATCTAGCTGTAAGAGGCAGAATGGGAACCAGGTGTCCAAGTGCCAATTAAAAACAATTTAGACCCAACCTATGCAGTTAGTGGATTCAGCTGCCTACACAGTCTGTCCTGGTGTTCTCCTGATGCCACAAATCTTATTGACCCACATCTTCGTTGCCCTAAATGTAGTGTTTAGACACCTACCTCATGTGTTACCACCTGCCTGTATTTAGCTGTCCACAAAGAGAAGCTGAACCCTGTTCTTAATTACTTTATTGCAGTCCCTTCGGGTAAAATGGAAATCACGCAGCTGTACCAGGGGGTCTAGCCTGTTCTTAGGAAACCTCTTGTCATGAATGGTGATATAAGAAAAGGAGAAATAGAAGAATTTGAAGAAATACTTATCAGGAGAAGAGTTACTGGCTTTTGAACTGAGACTTTCAGGTGAAGAAGTAAATATCAATATGGAACTTGTGTTGGCATTTTTGCACGTGGCTTTTAGTTCAGCTCAGCTTTTGAAGTTTGTCTGGAACTAAACACTGTAAAGGACTTCAGAGTATGCTTGTTAATGTTGGTGTAGAAGTCTGGTAGTTTGTTTGGCTATAGATGTACAGGAAGCATTTCAAGATGATCCAGAGAAAATATTTTGGCTTTAGAGAGACTGTTGATGGGAGACTTTGTGTAAATCCAAGAAATTATTGACAAATTGGAGAGAGTTCAGCAAAGAGTAGCAGAGATTAAAGGGCTAAAAGTTCTAATTTGTTATGAATGATTGTATTAAATATGAAAAATTTGATGAAGTGACAACTAAGAGAGATCTGGTAACTGTCTTTAACTATTAACAGTGTGTGATGCCAAAAAGGAGAGAGTAATTACTTAGCCTGAAGGGACTGGAAATCAAATACACCTACTAGGCTAAAAAGAGTAAATGGGCAAGTTAAGTCTGAGACTTCTCATGTCCTAATTGCTCTAATGTTCTCCTCCCCTACTTAGACCTCATATTTTCACTTCCAGACTGTTAGAAAAATGACTTCCATTTTACCATGTTAGCTGCCTTTTCCAGTGCATTCACTGATTTTCTGTCACCTCTAATATGAAACACTTCAATCTTCCCAATTTTGCTTTTCAGTGCCTGTGTTTTGTGTGTCTCTAGCCTAGATGCTGACCTGGAGGATCTAACCACTGGGGTTTAAGATCATAAAGCCCCTTAATAGGGAGAAACAGACTTTTATGTATCTGTATCAAATTAGAGCTCAAGCTCTTTTTTTTTTTTTTTTTTTTCTTATAAAAAAAAAAAGCTTGGAAAGCTGGAAAAGGGGAAAGGCTAGCATATTTTCTGTTGCATATGTGTTAGAATGACAGGGGACACAATTTAAAACTGTCAGCAGATCAGCAGCAATTTGTTAAGTTGCTGTGATTCAGAGCTGTTAGCCATACTCAACATTTCTCCCTACATGCTTAACTCCAGCATGCAGAGCTGTAGAAAGACGACAAATGCATTTGAATGTAGGAGTGGTGCTGCACTGCTAGAAGGCAGAGTGCATGGAATACATCAAAATATGAAAAATCATCAAATCACATTTAAAATTTTCTTTCATATGGTTATTTTTTGCTACTCATAGCATAAGATCCTTAGAATAGTTAACCTTTTCTGCATAGTAGTAAGCACATCTCTGGAACCAAGCAAATAACAGTGGAGTCTGTGATTTGTAGCTACTAAACCCATCAGATTTCAGTTTCCTTACAGAGCTCCCCCTGTGGTCCCTTTTTTTTTTTTTTTTTTTTTTTGCCCTCGATTGGCTGGGCACATGCAAGGGGCTTCAACTCTTTTGGCATTCGTGGCTGAGTTACTTTTGGAAAGTTCCAGTAAGCTCTCACAATTACATCATTTGCTGTTTGTAGCCAATGCGTTGATATTATCACTGCATGTTTTCTAGCTAAAGAAATTAGATCCCACGATGAAAGCTAATGGCATTCATACATATCTTAAATATATTTTAACACATTAGTACCTATACTAGTAAATAAAAAATGCTCTGATTATATATTATATATATGTGCATTTGAAAAATGTCAAACTCTTACGAAGTAGTTTCTGTGACTTTTTTTTTTTCATGTCAAGAGTAGGGCAAAATAGCAAAATATCAAATTTGTCCATAACAGGCCCAAGGAAACACTGTCATAAAGTACAGTATGTGCTGAATTGATAGAGAAAACTGAACGCAAAAATCCAGCTTTTGGCACAGCCATGTGAAGGGCTCTGTTACAGGGGTCTGTTCCTTATGTTATGTGCAACAGGGGGATTTTATATAGGCCTTGCTGGCAAAGAGAAACAGCGGGGTGAAGGAAAGCTATAAAAAAGCCTAGCGTCCATTTGCTGAAAGAAGATGAAATCCATGGAAAGCCGAGCTATAATACTTGACCACCAAAACTGTATCTGGAAAACGGGCATGTTTGCTCACTGCATGCACAGGTGGTGTGTATTATAAGGGCAAAATTAGGCAGTTTTACTGCATAAACTCTTTTAGATGAAAATACAGCTTTGGTCAAAAAGAAAACAGGTGTCTTTTTAGATTTTACGAGCTGCTTTTGGATGCTGAACTTTCAAAATATGCCTTCAAGCTGCATGCAGAGAGAGATAAAGTCAGCTGAGTTTTAGCTCAGAAAACTTAATTAGCCAGTCCAAAATCATGTCAGCTAAGGGTGAAGTGAACAGTTAGCCTGATTGTTGGTCTGTGCAGCAGTGCAGGCTGCTGTCTGTGTCCTCCTCCTAGCTTTTCTGCCTGCTGGATAGGAAAGCAGTAGTGAAATACTTCACTGTTTATAATGATGAAGTACTTGCCTGTGTCTCAGCAGGTTGCCAGAAAAAAAAAAAAAAAAAAAAAAAAAAAGCTTCAGCACAGGCCAGTTTGATAGGAAAGCTCATCCAAGCATTCCCAGCCAGAAATTTGGAAGTTTTGATGGATGTTGCTTCTCTGATGGTGTGTTGATAGATGAGCTAAAAAGGAAGAAGTACAACTTGTCATTAAGGTGCTAGATAGCAGATTTAGTGCAGCTTGAGAAGGAATAAAAGTGGAGTTTCTTCTGTAAATAAATTGCCATGTTTTGTTTAGACATCATATATTTGCTCACAGTTACTCTCTGAGTAAGCAATAATTCTAGGCAACAGTCATAGAAAGATCTATGGATTTTAATTCTAATGAATCAAAGAATAACAATATTTCAGTTTTATGTAAAAGAACAATTTCCTTTTATAAAAAGCATTACACTCGTTTCCTGAGTACCATCTCTAGGTTAGCAGAAACCTATTATAGATGTGTAATCAGTAGTCATTAGTGTGTATGTGTGTGTGTGGTTTTCATAGATTTTGACAAAGGATGGCAGAGAGGCAGGACTACTTGACTCCCTAATCTGTGTTTTAGTGTGTTGTGAACAGAGTTGAGAACTGATGGGACTGATGATGGAACAAAGAATTGTGAAGATTAACACATGCTTAGTTTATGCATGAACATAAGTCTGTATTGAAACAGACTTATTGCGATTAAGTCAGCCAGTATGGAAACTCATTTTCTTGAAGGGAAGGTATGTGAAATACTGCCCCTGAAAAAAGTGTATGTTTGTGACTGATGGTTTTGACCCTGCATCAAACTCACTGTAATATTTCATCACAGGCAGCGCATACCATCCTTTGGCTGTGAAACCAAAAGTTAAAAAAAGAGCATTTCTTCTGTTCTGCATGATAGTCACATTTACTGAAGCTCAAGAGTAAGGTGGATTTTTTTTTTTTTTTTTTTTTTTTAAGTTGGAAAAGCAACTGACGTAGAATCATAATACCTGAAGCCCACAACTACTTATTATTGGTCAAGAGAAAGTGTGTGTTTCAGTCCACTGGAAACTACTTGTCCATTTAAGTGGAACTGCCTGCAATTTCTATGTATAGAGCTTCAGTGGAAGAATGTAAGGTTTTCTTAAATGGTACTGTGAATTACAGGTGTTAGCTGGCTGAAATGTCTGCTGAAGTTCAAAACAGAAACACGTAATGTTAAGGAAGCAAACAGTAAGCTGCTTCTAAAAATAATAACAAGGTTATCTTTTCCAAGTCAGGGAAGGAGAGCACAATTGCCACGTGTTATGTCTCTTTGTGGACAAGTAATTTCACTTTTCATCAGTATCAATGTTCAGATTATTGCTATTAATAAAATAACTAAACAGATATTTATTATTGAAAGAAAAGGTATAATTACTTATTAAAATACAAGAAGCAGCATGTTTGACAAATGAGTAATTTTCAGTTTTCAGCTATATGCAAGTATAGTGTAGGTGATACATCTGCTGAGACACTTCTGCAACATATTGTCATAAAGGTCTGAGTTGGCTAATTTTATATGGGCAGTATCCTGATTTTGCTACCAAAATGTACTGTCAGAGAAATAAGTTGCTTGCTAGCCAATTGCAGAGGCCAGGCATCATGAGCTGAATCATTAGAGAATTGCAAAACCAAATGTGCATGTAAAAAACCTACTATATCATATGGCCATTTTACTGTAAAAACATGTAATTTAGACTTTTTATTGAGTTCATTCCCTGGGGTGCATTCACTTAGTTTCCAAGGAATTTTTGAGTAAATTTAACAAACTTTTATTTGACAAGATATCAGTCTGAATCTATTTGCATACTTATTTTATTTATCATGTTTTGAGGAACCAATATTGTTTGAAAATATATTAGAAGGGATATGTACATTCATATACATCTTTTTTTTCAGGAGTTAAGGCATGATTTTGTCTCCCACTGCCTGCATGCATTTTTCATCATGTCCAAACTTAATTCCGATTTTAAGTCCGTATGTTTGTATGAGGCCACTGCAGAAACTTGAACTTGATGCGGGGTATGGAGCATTTTATCTCACAATAATTATTAGGATGATGGCATTTAAGTAGTAAGCTTCCTGGGATAGAAAACTTGGACAGAAAGAAGAGAGAATCTTCTCCATTACTGCCTATGCCATATCCTATGCTTGAATTCTCTGTTCCCTATTCAAGCATTACAATTCATTTGAAAAATGTAAAACAAACAAACATGTGCACCTATCTGTAGATGTCTACATATGAATATACATACAGATATATACTGTGTTTATAAATATAGTTGTTTGCCAGGTACAGTATTTACTATTCTGCCTGTTCTCAAGTAAAATTGTGGAAGCACTACATTACCAATTTTATAACTTCAGGCTGCCAGGATTGCCTTTTGTAGATTGATCTTCTGAGGATTTTACAGACCCTGGAAGGGGCAGGAGGGGAACGAGGTGGTGGCTGTTCCCATACAGCCAGCCTTCTGTCCCCTCCTGTGCCTCATACACACTGTTCCTGTTGAATTTCTCACTTTCTCAGCTGTCAGGAGCTCTCTGAATTCTGGCATTTTGCAGGGTTTCCCTGTACGCCATGAAGCACACTTCTCTTTTGACCCCGAGCTCACATTAATGCCAGTCAGAATGGGATTGCTGAGCTTGAGTTGCTGACTTGGAATAAAATAGGACCCCCTTGAGGAGGAAGGTGACTCGGGGGAAGAATGTTTTACATGAGAGCAACTGCCGTATACTTTCATTAGACATTATACAGCCGTATGGAACCATAAGCAGAGAAATGATACAGCTTTCAAATGAAAGGGGCTAGAGCCTTCTGCCAGTATTTGAAATGCAAGTTTTCCTTTCTCATTTTCCTTTCTTTAGAATCTTTAATTTTCTGCTGACTGTTGCCTTCAAATGGTGGTTCATCACAACAGCATCTTAAGGACTTCTTGTGTGCGATTGATACCAGCAGAGAAGTCCCAAGGCATCTGCTTGTGTCCAAAGGCTTGCTCTTACTGGAAATAGAAGGTTTTCTTGGATGATGATGTTTTGTTTTCAAATGGCTTCAGCTTTCTTCTTGGGGCTTGTTTTCTCTGAGTTGTAGCAGCTTTTGAAAGCCTCTATTTGGTAGGAAGGTCTAAATGCAGTAAATGGGTTTTCTGAGGAGTTTGTTGGAATAATTTATAATAATAATGTCATGGAGAAGCATACTAAGAAAACGCGCCTGAGTTGCAGTACTGGAGATCAAAAATATCACATCCACTTGAAGTTACTTGCAGCCTGGGGAACCAGGATAGCAATGTCATTGTCCCCAGATAACAAAAAGTCGGTTCTGTTCTTTTTGTCACATTTGTTGAGGTTTTGTCCTCATTTGTCACAATTTCTCACTTTTTGATCAGGTTTTCTTAGGTACAGTTGTTTGTGTTTGCAGGAAGTTCAGTTCTGGAAAGGTAAGAGGGAGGTCTTGAACAAGAGTCCTCTTTGAGATTTACAGCTGTGCCAAGTGTCCCTGTATTAAGATCCAGACACGCTGTGCTATTTTGATTATGATGCTAATTTGCATAACTTTTTCATAGTGGTCCTAAAATAACATTTCTTTCTTTCTTAAGAGAATCTCAAACAGACCAAACCAGCTACCTGATATTTGTTTATTTTTTCCAATTGGGGGGGTGGGGGGGGGAGAGAAATCTATGGTTTTATGTTCTGAAGTCAGAATACTGAAATTTTTGTTAAAAAAAAAAAAAATCTTAAAATACTGACTAGATAAATTATTATTGCACAAGTAAAAGAATCTAATTGATTTCTGTTGCTATGCTGTGGTTTATTTTTTTCAGAGTTATGGGGGTATAGCCTATTTTAGTTAAGTGAAAAAGGCAATATAAAGTGGAAAATTAAAGTAAATAAATAAATAAAACCTATCAAGCCCCATTATGGCAGCCTTTCTCCTCAGCCACATATGCATCTCTTAAGGGTTTATAGTGTAAGCTCAAACAAGCTACCACGGGGACCCATAGTGTAGGACCTTTGTCCTGCTGTATTGAGGGTTTATTAAGAGCTTTGCCCATTTTATTTGGCTTTTTGATGTTTATATGTAGCTTGATTCAGGATTCTACCTTTCTCCAGTGCTCATTAGTTGTAGTGGCCTTTCTAAACCAGGTCTTTTGGGAACGGCAGTGATTGTGACAGATGGTAGAGGAACAGAATTGCTCTGGGACATTGCTTCCCGCTCTGTCTCTGTCTCTCTCCTGCCTTCTTCCCTCTTTTTCAGTGCCGATGTTAGATTCCCATGCATTTGCCCCTGGAGAGACACAAATTGCAGTAGTTACTTATGCAGCACTTCAGAGTACTTGTAACAATAAGCTCTCATGCTTCTCTTTGTCAAATATGTATCAGTTACGGTTATTTTTTTGTAGCTGGATTTCTCTTTTTCTTTCTTGTAAAAGATAATGCACTGAGAATATTGGAGTCTAAAGACCCATCTTTGTAGAAAAGCACATTACAGTTGAGCCAAATAAATCTTTAGCTGCTTTTCTAGACCTATTTGTAATTAGACACAGTGATAGAGAAAAGTGGTATTTTAATTCTGGCCTCTAAAGAGCCAAGATTACTTAGAGCAATATTCTCCCAATTTGTATGATCAATATATCCTCCATATTTGTCCAGTACAAATCGGAAAGGCATGTCACTGTTATCCAAGCTGCAGAAAAATAGTATTTTGCCTTGAAGAAGCAAAGCAAAACTCAGAGAAATTTTCAACTAGGGGAAAATGAAGAAAATGAGAGAAATAAAAAAAATAGTCAAGAGAGGAAAAGAGACTTTAAGCTTTGTTGTTTATGTCCTTTTCTCTTAATTGTTGAGATAAAAACTTGAGCTTTTTTTTGATCAGTCCTGATGTGTTGTTGAGATTTTCTTAAGATGTTGCAAAGAAAACAAAATCTCAAGATTTTGCACGAGAATGTCATCTACTAATGTTTTGGACAATCCAATGTAGAAGCATTTAAAATGCAATGTCATAAATGTTTGTGCCATCTATAATTTTAAACCTAGATGCACCTTCTCTCTGTCCAGCCTGCTGGTACTAAAGGCTGCCTTTCCTTTCCTTTGTTTAAAAATAAAAATGTAATACAGGGAGTACTGTATTGTCTCCAGTCTTGCAGAGATGACAGGCATCTTTCTCCTCTTCTCTGTGTCTTTGCAAAGATTAATTGCCTCTTCAAACCCATGTGCATTTTGTCTTCAAAGCATTCTGCCTTTGATCCTTCTCCTTAGCTGCCCATCAGCACTGGATTTGTACAAGGGGAAGCCTAAACTGGATTTGCTTGTATATTAGGGAAACTCACTGTGTGGAAGAGTAGTGCTTGCACGCTTTCCCTTGCTCATGGAGTATTATTGGATTAACGCTAATCATGAGCTGCAGTGTATCCTAGAGGGGTCCTTGGAAAAATGGAAATAGTTGTGTAGTTCAGGGTCAGTGCTCCATCTGTCTCAGCATTCTCTTGTCTTAGGTGGAACTAAAGCCTGCTTGTGTAGCCTTTCACAAAATGAGAGAGGTTATCTCATGTCACACTTAGAGACAACTTCCTTAACAGTTTATTGAAAAATAAACCATCATTATATTATACCTGCAGTAAGAAAAGGTAAACAAACAAAAGCAGATGTGAAAAGAAGTGCCATTCTTTCCTCCAATGATATTTTCATAGGTGTTTTATAACAAGGTATATGGAAGTAGGTGTCCTGTTCCATTCCATAAAAAAGCACAAAGGCAAACATATAATTGTCAGCGTGTTTCCAATGATTTGTAGTTCCTTCCCTTTGTATTTTGCTTGCCCAGCTCTTTACAGCCTTGCTTTACTCAGGGTTATAGGCAGACTTCATTCTGTGCTCCCAGATGCACAGAAGAAATGGAGGATGCGGATGCTTGAAAAATGACAGAAGGCTTTGGGACGTTGGCATCTCATTGCAAGCTGAACTTTACTGTAATTCACTCAGAGTGGTTTTGTTGAATTTGTGACTGTGAAACCAAAACTATTTTAATCAGTATACAATACTACGGAGTATAATCATAAATTGATTACGGTGTATATCACACACAAACTATGTGAAAGAAGAAAAAATTATAAATAATCATAGGTATCAGGTAGAAAATGCAGTGCTCTCTGTCTTTTTCTTGTATAACCTTGGGACTTAAAGTGTTATTGACTCTATTTAAAATAAGATTGAGATTTATTTTTTCATACACTTAATTGTAGAAAAAATCTTGCCTTCTGCTGCAGATGGAACTCTATTTTTCAAGCTAAATTAAAAGAAACATACGTTAAAATTCTTAGGGTCTTCACATTTTGCTTCATGTACTAAAAAAACTAGGAAATGGATTTTTAGTGTAGTATGACAATTCAAACCTGCTTCCTTCTTTCTGTGGTGGATTTTTTTTTTTTTTTTTTTTTTGTCTTGCATTATGTTTCAAAAGTTATTCAAGTGGAAGGAGGCATGTGCGGCTTATACCGCGGCATACAATTTTAATTTCATGGGGGGCAATGGGTTTTTTGTTCTTTGCCAGGCCTTTTATGAACATGCTGCTAGATCCCCTGTCTAATAGCACCTGCTGTGCTAGTGATGGGGATATGTATAATGGTATGTCTACCTTGGGAGATTATGTGTATAGTAAGGGCAGGGGACCAACAGGGAGGCCAGTGTGTGTGTATACTTCCCAAATTGCTAGCTACACCCCTGGCTAAATTGCACCGTTAAAAATACCGTGCTGTTAACACTGGAAAGTTGAAAGTAAGGATTAAGAAAAATAATAGATCTCTGAATGTTAATGACTGTGTGTTCTCTGTGCTTCCTAGCAAAAGTAAAACAAGAATAATAACCTCTGTAAGACAGCAAGAGAGCCCAGTCTCTCAGAGTGGTAACCATTCCTGGAACCTGGAAAGCAATGTTATCTCTTATAGCCTCTGTCACCTTACGTTTCGGGCAATATGATGCTAGCTTTATGAATTTCACCTTATAGGGGACTAGTTATTAGGGCAGATGCAACCAGCGAGTTGACAACCTCCTACACACATTGACTGGACTGACATTTGCTTAGCGGTAACAAGCTGCCATAGTATGGTGCCATGGGGGCCCTTGGGCTTGATTTAAGAGTGCTGACACCAACTGCTTGTTATTTCATATTTTAGAGCTGTCAGGGAGGCAACTGATGTCAGCATAAAATTATTTGATAGCTTTAAATCATGAGTAAGGTTTGAATCTATTGACAGCAATAAGCTAGAGATCAAATTGTTGAATCCCTCAATTGGGAGAAAATTGACATCTGAACGGTGTGCATGCACACGTGTATCATGGGTATAACATGTTGCTGTAGCCCATCCTGCGCCTTCACTATGAAACCCATGTGTATGATTCTATCTTTTAATATCCCACTATAACTGCTGCTGTTATTGCCCAGCAGACATTCTAGCAAGATAGTGCATTTCAATTTCTATTGTGATCCCACTGAACTTCTATTTGGCAAGTTTGGTAATGGCAACGTTCTTGTCATATATTGTACATATAATTGGAATTATATTTGTCTTCACCAACAGGCTTCTGGAAAATTTTGTGTCCAGAGAAGGCTCTTAGGTAGGAAGATAATAGTAGGTGTTTAGGCTCATGGAGAATCTTTTTGAGGCATATTGCATTTGAACCCCCCAAAAGCCAGATCGGTTGCTTTACATATATCCTATTTCAAGTTTGCTGTTTTATTGCAGTGTAACTCTATGACCATAGAGTGAATCAAGCTTGTAAGCTTCAGTTGTGGAACAGCAAAAATAGACCGGTTTTTGTTGTTGATATTGTTTTCTCCAGTAAATACTGGAAACAAATACGACTTTATAGTGATTTTACCTCTACAACAGCTTTTTCTTCTTTTCTTTTCCATCTGCCAGTCCTCACCCCTTCCAAGAGCATCACATGGATTCTCCAATTCTGTCCCAGTATATACCAATTGAAAGCATTTAGTTGTGATTAAAGCAGATTGAATGAGATAATCCCTCTGAGTGAGCAGCTTCAAAAAGCTCAAACACAGCTCTTTGGGGACATGAACGGACTCAACACAAGCTAATTCCTGTGGCATATCCCATGTGATATGTTAGGCACACTGCTTGCATGTTGTTTTGTTTACTGGTTTTCATTAGAATTTTTTGTTTTAAGAACCGATTTTTAAAGTAAGCTTTAGCAGTCATACAGCTAGGAATTGTACAGTTCAGAATACTTCAGGCTGTGCAATAAAATTAATATTTCTGTAAGAAATCAGAGCAAAAATGTTTCTAATGGAAGCAGTGATGCATTGAGTGATGACCTCCGGAGGAAGGGTAATAGTATGCAAAGCACAGGAAATAGGATTGCTTCACTTTCAGCAATATAATGCTATGGTTAGACAGCATCACTCTCTCCAAGCCCTGCTGCCTGGCCTCATGTATAATACTTTGCACTTTTTCCAAGTAGCATTAGAATGGTAGCCAAGAGTTTGAATCTGAGGCCTTGGAAGTGCAACTGCAGTTAAGAATGTTGTAATAATGACAGCTTTTTCCACTAAACAATTTTCACTTGAGGTTACAGCATTTACTATTTGTTTATACGTAAATTACTTACCTCAATTTTGTTATAGTCATTATTTTAGGGGACCTAAACCTTAAGCTTTACAATCTCTGTAGATTTAAAACTATCTGGTTTTGTTTGTTTTGTTTTTCCTTCCTCCTTTCACCTTCAAATTACTGTAAGGGAATTCTTTTGCCACATATCTTCAGGGTCCAGAAATGATCTGATTACACTGGTCATGCACTAGCACTGAGACTACAGTAGAAAGTGATGCAATTGCTGTCTTCTGTCAATACTTCTTTCCAACTTCTTTCCACTAAGGAGAATAAGCTCAATTAAAATATTTGAGAATGTAAGATACTTTGCTACGTGCATATGAACCAAATTCAGTCTTTGCTGAATGCTGTGGACAATAGAATTCCAACCTAAAAAGCAGGGAAAAAAAAAAAAAAAAAAAAAAAAGTCTCCTAGTCTTCTCAGAATTTCTTATAAGGTCATTATTATCCTTTATTTTTAATCAGTTGGTTTCCCAAGGGTTTTGAAGATCCATGTGTACTGATTTCTCTACTTTTTCTTTCATCTGTTTTTCATTCAGTTTTGCCATGCAAACACTGGTAGAAATAAGGAAGGTGGTGTTCAGAAATCTTACATGGTTGGTTTTATCTTGAGTCAGGTGCAGAAAGTCATCTGAGGCAAAAGCTTAGGAAGAATGAAAGGATGTCTCTGCTCAGCATTTTAGTGTAGAGCAGGAGTGCACTGCACTACAGAAGTGAATCTTGTGATTATCCCGTTAACTGCTTCTGTGAACAGTGTAATGTTGGAGCATAGGAGCTATTCTCTTTTCAGAAGGAATTAAATCAAAACAGGTGCTTCAAGAGAAAACCCAATGTTTTCCAGCAGCATGTGGACATTCAAGCTATGGGATCAGACTAGGTATAATTTAAAGTAGCTCTATCAAAATCACATAGTTTGTGGATATTGTGTTCTCATCACCAAGCCTTTTATTCTACAGTCTACTCCTGTTATGCTACAGTTCTTAATAATGTGGACATGACATAGACTAAGATATTTAAGATGACATGTAACTGTGAAAGGGGAGGCATGGTGATAGTGTTAGGGTTTTTTTCGACATATAGTGTTTTGTGTTTTGAAGGTAAAAGTAAAAACAATCATTGTGAGTATATATATTTTTAAAAATGGATCGTACAATGCCAAAATGCTGATGACTGAAATCTGAAAGTTGATCTTACATGGTCTCTAACAAGAAGTATTTTGCCTTGCTAAATATGGACTGAGGATAAATTACAGACTGAAGTTTGAAGCAATTGGAGAGATCCTTGGCACATGCCCAGCTGGCAAGTGTTCATACATTGTGTCAGCTCAGCTCAGTCTGTTTTCCCAGCCTTGCAGCAGAGAGATGGTTACTGAGTCTGGGACAACTGCATGTGGGAGACTGTAAAGATCTTGGTCAAGTGCCACCTACCTCCATCTTTACAGAAGAAAAACTAACACATTTGTGATGAGGTAAATGTTGTTACATTTTGCTGTTGCTCACCAACAAAGAACAAGGGATTAGCTTTACAAGTTGTCTAAATGAAAGTGAACAGATTTTGATGTGCCTGAATAAAAGCAGTCTTGTATACTAATAGAATGAGTTCCAGTCATGTGTTAAGTGCACTGTTAGTCCAAAGTATAACTTGCCAATTCATACCACCTGCAGTTTTAACTAAATGTATTAGTGACACTTGATTTTGAATCTGGGACCTGTTTTCCTAGAGTTCATACCCTTGAACAGTAATGGGTCAAATCTTCACAGTCACCTATGGAAAATTTAATTTTTCCAAGCAGGGAGTAAGGTATTGAAACTTAACAGATACCAAGCTCATTTTGCAACATGAAAGGGAAGAATTGGAACTGGTGTCAGACTTATTTCTTCCAGTGACACAAGAAAGCTTGAAGAAGAGCGACTTCAGCAAACCTTCACAAATAGGAAATGCTATTCCTGTCAATTTTGTCCGAACTTGAAGTCAGCTCTGACTCAGAACAACTCTCCGTACTTCATGATTTTGAAAGACATGTGAGAGGCAGGCGGAATGAATAAGAGAAGGGAAAGGATCCTGTGAAAGGAAAGAGTACCTTTGCTATAGAGCTCATCATGTAACCAAAATAATAATTCCCTTTACATGGCTGAACTCATGAGGAAGTTATGAGAGAATGGCTGGCTTAAACAGTTTCCCGCTTTTTCACCTGAAAAGCACTACCAATTCTTTATATTTACCTTTGTATCATAGTGCCATTACAGAATGGAATTACTTATCAGCTGTAATTATCCATGATGATCACCATTTCAAGGAGACGTTAAGTTAACGCTTGCACATTAGAATTTGTCAGTGAGATCTTATCACGGGTCGAGATGAGTAGGTGCATGGAGCAGGAGAGGAAATACTGGTGGGACTGAGGGGAATGGGCAGAAAAAATGGGTAGCCCTTGTCTGGGCATGAAAAGGTTAACTCCATATAGGAGAGTTTCATTTTTACTTTATGCTTTGAAAAATAGAGTCAGACTTTGTTTTAAAACCAAATTAATATTTATTTACTTAGCCAAATCAGTTACCAAACTGCTTAAAAATTGTCTATGTCTGGCCTAGCCATGCTGAAGACAGCGCCTATTTGAATGGGCAAGGAATTCATCCCATATGTATGAACCATTCATTCTCAACAAGCCAGAACATTTCAAAAGTGTAAAGGAAAATAATTTTATCTTACAAAACTTTTTCTTTTTGGTATTTTCTGTCTTTTATCATATAGTCCAGATATTCTAGAAAGGCAGAAAACTAGGAATATAGATTATATTACTTTCTTGAGATACAGAATCATTCTCTTTTGTCTCAGCTTTAGGATTAAAGTCATAAATCTCCCATCAGCTTGTTCTTGTCCTTTTAAGACCACAGGAAGATGAGACAGATCAGAAGTCAATAGTTTTTACATAATGCATATAGCAAAATTACAGTACTGTCTCCAAGCTGAGAGCCCTTCACTTTGTAGGGGGAATCTAGGACCATTGGGATGTATGAACAAAGTCGTTTGACTGGGGAAGGAGGGTTGGTTGTTTTAAGAGCATTATGTTGCCCACTGATGAAGTACCATAGATGAAATAAGCCAACTTTAGGCTTTGGAATGTGTTTTTCCAGGATATTGTTGAACGTAGAAATGGTCTGCTGCTGTTCTGAATCATCCTCTTCCAGCACCTCTCTATTTCCACTGATCCATTTGTCTTTCTGAAAGACACTTTGTTTAGGTGCCTATATTAAGGTATGGTCATATCACCTCCTTAGTTTTCTTAGATAGCATTTTATTTTGGCAGAAGGTTCTATGAAACCAAAAGGAAGGACTCCCTCTCTTTGATCACCACAATTTTTAACATGATGTATGAGAAGAGAATCATGGCCATGGGAGTTGAATTTTTTGAATACCATTAGGTAACTGCTTATCAATTTTTTTTTACTAATAAGTGGTTTGTAATATTACCTGTAACATCTATCCATGTAAAACTTAACTTTTTTAATTATAATTTGTGTTGTGTCAATTTTCTTGTCTGACAGATCTTGATAAAGGCTGTACATGCATTGTTTAGGGAAAGGTTCTGTTTAGGGCTCCGTTAATAATGGATATCATCCATCTGTCTCTCAAAAATGAATTTTCATGATCTCATTGTTTTGAATGTTATGGCTAAAGCTCACAGTTGTCATATGTAGGAATAAGAATTTACCCTAGTAGATTAGACCATTGGTCCATGAAATCAGGTATCTTGCCTTCACCGACAGCCAGTTCATTGCTCTCCATATTAAGGACACTATTCTGATCACTTGGTATACAAAATTTTCTCTAATTTAAATGAAAAGCAGTGTGATAGGGCTCTTTCATTTCCCTCCAGGATATTAGGGCACATCCATGGAAACCTGTCAGGGACAATGCCACATGCTGTGTATATCCAAAAGGGAAGAGAAATCAGTAGAAGAGGAAAAGTAAATGGTACAGACTGTCACGTTGTACTGAATTCGTACTTTGAAGTCTTTTAATAACTGCATAAGTTAATGAAACCCTTGGACAACTTTAACTTTCACAACATCAGTTGAGTAGCTGAACAGCCTGTGAGTTAGTGACCTTGACGGGATTACATAAAACATATTTTCACCTGCATAAAATATTCTTCAATATATTTCTTTGCTTTAGGCATAAACAGTGTTTTATCCAATGCCATGTTGGTGCGTTGTATTTCCGTTTCTGTGATAGTGATCACTTTCTATTCTCTATCCATGCCAGGCATGCCACACTCTATTTATTGTATTATTGAAGGGCTGATACAAGACGCTTTGTACTATTATCTACCTTCTATCAGTTTGGATGACATCACTTGGAAGGTTTTACAGAAGTCCCTTCATATTCTCAAAACCTTGGCTCCACTAAGTCAACACCATTTACTCAGCAGGGCTGTTATCAAACTAGGAATTTTACCCCCTAAAGCAGGTAATTTCTCATGGTTTTAGTTGAGAAACATCTTCAAACAAAACAGGACCTGACAGATCATGCCAGAATATTTTAACCTGAACTTTTTGTGGAAGCTGCTGTTTCCAACTGGTAGCTGGTATGACAGGGAGCTCTGTGGGTGTCTGATGAGTTAGAACTTTGTATTTCACAGAAATTTTTCTATTCTTTTAACTTGCATGTAATGTTGAGAAATATATATATATATATATATATATATCAATTGAAAGAAAAAAAAAAAGTGATATATAGCATACATGTGTATATTTTCACACTGTAATTAAAGGAAATGTTCTTATAGAAAGCTATTAAAAACTGTTCAGGGTAGATGTCCTTACACAATATTATGTGACTTGTGTAAACAAATACATATCACAAGTAGTGAATTATAAAGGTTAAAAAATATATATATATAAAAAAACGCACCCAAAATCCAAAGAAATAGACAAAGTGAAGAGTCCATGTAACTTAAGCATAATCAAGTATGCATGATTTATTCATTTCTTTGAAACTGATGAATGTTAAGTGAGGAAGGATGATTCATGGTTAAACTGTGAACATAGGCAGGTTTTTTTTTTGTTTGTTTGTTTTTTTTCCTTACCATCTTTAGTAAAATGGGAATAATCATATTTCTGTAGATTACAGTAATAGTCTAAAAATAAGGATGATGAAGTTGTCCAGTACTCAGGTCACAGTGCCTATGTATGTACACACGAGAAATGCAACTAAATTAATTGAAAATGCTCTCTCTCTGAATGTTTTGCTTTGTTTTGTTTCTGGCTAGCCTACTCCATTTATCTGTTTCTTTTCAAAAACATTTTTAGAAACAAGAACAATTCTGTTCTAATGTCTCCTTTTGATGGATTTAGTAGGACAGTAACCTTATTCCAAACCTGCATTTGGGACCTTTTTAGAGAGCGGTATTAAAAACAAATATATTTATTTCATAAACAAACAGTTAAAGGCAGTCTTTCAACTCTCCTCCTCCTCTCCCCCTCCAGTTGGACTCAAAAAGTAGGTTTACTGGATTAATAAATCAATTTATGTATATCACCAGGTTTACTTGCAGGGATTACAAGAAAGAGACTTAACGTTGGCTGATGATCTTGCTACTGAAAACTTTGCAAAGATCACCTTCCAAATATACATCTCCATGTCTTATGATATATACGTAATCTGTCTTTTTGCATTTTTGGCCAATTGCAGTGGATTAGTTAAGCATATACATTAAAAACAGCAACAATGGAAGAAAGGCATTATATACTAAAACGGCCTGTCTTTGGAAGTACAAAAATAGTTTTCAGAATTTTCAGCATTGTCGTTCACAAGATGTGATAACCTTACTTGGTGAATAGTGTCTAAAGGCTTCAGAAAAACAAACGTAGCAAAGTGATATGATAAATACAATTACAAAATAGCAAGTAGTATCAGATCTCAAAGTTGTGGAGTTCCCAGTAGCAAACAGATATTCCTATGGAACATCTGGGTGCACATTTGAAGTGTCAAAATGAGGGTTATTGATGCACATCAGAAGCTTTATTGAGCCCTGAGATGGACTGCTTTCGCTTTTATATGTGGAGTCACATTACAAAGTAATATTGCAATATGATATTCCTATACCTAGAACTGTAGCTTGTTGTCTTGATTCAGCAATTTGGCTTAGCATGGAAAACTACTTCTATTCCTCAATCACTTTTCAATTCACAAGGCTATGAGAACTTCCTATTTACAGACATTTTTGTTTGTTTTTGAGATGTAAATGTATCCTCAAAAGAAATAAGAAACAACTGAGTTGTTAAAGACTTCTAAAATGAGATTTTTTTATTATTATTATTATTTTTTTTTTAAATATTGCTATCACTTCCTTTCAAGGGTTGTGTTGGTATTTGTTTCTGCTTTGTTTTGTTTTGTTTTGTTTTTCTCATTTTGGCAACCTCTGTAATTCGTGGGTTTCAGATGGATCTTGTTCTAGTGTACTCCAGAGAAAACAAGAGCAGAACCTAGGTTATTATTTAGAAGCTGTTCTTTGATTCCTTTCCTAATGTTCTTTAGGTAACAATTTAGGTTTCTTAACTGCTTTGTGAGGGCTAGAGGCTACCATTTTCAACATAACATGTGACCTGTTTGAAAGAAAAGATAAATCACCCCGTCAGGTGCGCTCTGTGATTGGGTTGCTGTCACTCATGATGTCAAAACTGCATGGCACGGTCTGTTGGACTAGTCCTTGCAGGCAGAGCTGACAGGGGAACTGCCCAGAGGGCTCGGTGGAATAGCCCTCCCGTCCTATTTCAAGGCTACTCACTCAACGCTGAAACAACTAACCGAGTGATTAAATAAACATTCTTTTCCCCTGTTGTATTCAACTTGCTGGTAACTAAATCCACTTTAAATGCATGGAGCATATCCTTAATAAAAAGGTGGTGAAGTTACCATACCTAGGTGGGCCAAATGTGCAAATAAGGCAGTAGGCAATTGCAGTATGTGGTCTCTTGCCTTAGGGAGTGTCTTTTAATGACTTGATGTGATGCCTTTTGCGGTTTATCGTGGATGACATTTTGAGGACACACACAGTTCATAGAACAAAGAACAATAAAACTAGGGTATTTTCCTGAATGCAACTTATTACGCCCTCCAATTTATAAGTGTGTTCCAGCAAACAGAAGTAAAGGGCTACTGTATATTATTGTCCTTGAAGGTAAGAAGAAAAATGTCTTTCTTAAGGAGAGTAACATTAACTATGTGATAATAGGATGGTAGTAACCTAACACAAGATCATTTTTATAAGTGAAACATTATTTTATTATTGATAATTTTATTGATTTTATTTTATGATTTTATTTTATTCCTTTTTATATTCCTTATTGATTTTTTTCTGACCTTTAGATATCTGAAACTTTATAATTACCTATATATCATTTATATATACACATCTACGTGTTTTATATGCACGTGTACATATACACATATGGTAATTGATGTATTAGGAAATTTTACTGTGTCATGTGTGATATGTTGATCTTCAATTTGGAGCTTCAGGTAATCTTAGGTGCACACATCTCTCAGGTTAGTGAATACCTTGACAGTACAAAGCGCTTGAGCTTGGCTTGTTGTCTTGTTTAAGGAACAAGAATCCCAGTTGCTTTGGAGGGGTTCTCTGGCATTCACAGCTAGTCTGGATTTCCTCAGGACTTTGTTCTCAGTCGTGTCATTCTTTTTCCTCTATCTTTGAAAAGGAAATCTGTATCTTCTCTGGAAAAAAATAAGAGGGAATACAGCTGAAACATGTCTGCAATTGTGTGTTTATACAAACAGACATAATTTGCTATACATGAATCTTCACAGGATAATATATTTACATTGTTATCTGTAGATGCAGATTTAACAGAAATACAGTAAACATTCTGATAGATATTATATCAATATACTCTATAATCACATTTGAGTCACAACACATCTGCTGTGTTGCACAATATGTTCAAAGACTATTTGGACGTTCCTGATCTTGAAAACTCTTTTGTATCATGTTACTTTACATACAACTTCAGAGTTGCTTCCCACTTGGGGGAGGAGAGGAGGGAAGGGTATGGCAGGGAGAATGAAACCTAAGTTGTCCTTCTGGTCTTGGTGTGATCAGGAACTGGTAGTGCCAGTAGGCACGTAGTGGAGTTGCCACTGTCTATCTTTGTCCGATGCAGTCACAACAGTGACAATCACCAGAAGTGAGATTAATGCAGAAACCATTCAACACAGTCACTGAATACGTGGCTAAAACTTAGTATTAACAACAGTTACAAATGCATATCAAAAGGTATCTGGTTTTACAGTTACTAGGTTTGTGTTGTCATTACCCAGATGTAAATATTTTGCTGTCCATAGCATGAACGTCTGGTCTGGAAAAAAATAAAATAAAAAATCCTCTGTTAAATCATAAAATTATTTGAAGAAAAAAATCACACTCATACTAGTAATAATGTTTTCTTTCAGAAATTTTCTAATCTACCTTAGCCAAAGTCAGTGGCTCACGGAATCACCCGCAGTAGAACGGAAGCTTACTTCTGGAGTTACTTGTTCTCCGTAAGGGTTTCACAAATCCTGTTACTCTTCTGTCCTTGTTTTTACAGCCTAATAGGTCATGAAGCAGTTAGGATTGATAGGACAAACTAAGTATTGCGTTGCAAATTTTATTTAATTAGCCCTACAATAATTGCTAATATTTAGTATTTTATCTTGTGTATTCTGCACATGTGGCAGCAAACCCCTGGTAATGTTCAGCATTGTCACTGGTTTTCAGTCTGGGTTTCTGCTTGTCCACAGGAGGCACACTCTTCCAGACACTGCTCTGGTACCACTAGGAGAAGAACAGCAGCAGCCAGTGCAGAAGAGCCATTGCTTTCTTCTTTAGTGCAGTCGTTACACCAGAAAAACTTACCAAGGCTATAGGGGCTAACAAAAGATGTATACTGGCCTGATTTACATTTTGAGAGCTTCTCTCTTTCATTAAGTTTTACAGTTTGGAAACAGTTCTGTTGCAGATCAGTAGCCTATGGCACTGGAGCGAGGAGCTGTGCTTTCAATTTGACACAGAGTGAAAAGCCCAAAATGAATGTGTGATATCAGAAATGCATTAATGAGGAACTAATTGTGAAGAGTGTTAGCATAGCCTCCATATCTGTTGTGGTTTAGCCCCAGCAGCGAAAACCATGACAATATTATAACTGAATGTAGAGTAATAGGATTAAAAGAAATAGGGACATAGTTTAATTTGCCTATAAAACCATAATTGTGTAAGGAAGGAAGGAACAAAAATAATTATATTACTCTTTACGTTGCACTGAGGTGCGATATCATGTATCTGATACTACCACATTTTAAAGGGAATCTGCTAATGAATTTTGTCAGAATCTTCAGACAAACTAAAGAGTCAAAAATATATATATATAGAAAATAGCAGCAGTCATAAACTCAGTGTCTTGTATCAGTTGCATTTCCAGATCTCTCAGCTCTGTATGAGAGAGTGATTAATTTTCTCATTGGAAGATAGGATACTTCATCAATACCCTTTCAGTAAGTTTTAATTAAAAGTGGTAATTTGGTATGGTATGTTATAGTTTATTGTTCCACTTCTAGTTAAGATGGCAGGATGACAGGACCTCAAAATAATAATTGCAGCATTATTGCTGGTTACCTCCACAAGCAGATTTGGTGATCCTTGTAGTCTTACATCTTCGTACTCTACCGGATCCTGCAAAATTTGCATTCCTGCTCTTTTCTACCTTCTGACCCTGCAAAATCATTTTAATTTTAGGTTTAGTTTATTTTCATTTTCTTTTCATTCAGGTACCAATTTGTTCTCGATGTGTAATCCCTCTTGTTCATGATAATCCTTTTATTCCCTAGACTTTACCGAATCCAATCAGGTCAGAGACAGGGAACCTTTCCTGATGGAAATCTCAAGTACTTTTGCAGCCCCTGTCGATGGAATAACTTCACACCTTGAATCATAGCAGTACTGCATGGAGAATACAAGTAGCCATGTCACCATGGACCTGCCTGGCAATTTTGTTTAAGGGGAACAGAAAAGGTGGCTGTGGAAGGGCTAGTGAAAGAACTCTTCCAAAAATTAAAGCTAGAGTACTTAAAGTAGATCAAGCGATACAATAACTGAGAAGAATGCAGTGAATTAGAAACATAGATTTCTCCTTTCTTCCCATGTATCTGCATACCTGGCACAATACTCCGGGCACAGCAACTATCCATTCTTAGTACAGTTGTATCACTGGCACATGCGACAGTTTCGTCCCCAACAAAACAGTTGGGGCAGCATAGCTCCTAAGTGTAATGCAACATCAGTGATAAAGTGTGATGCATTGTTTCCTAAGTTGTCATTTTCTCTAAAAATCTTTAGTTTGCTTACCAAATAGTATTCCTTCAACTGAAAAGTGGAGGGGGAGGGTAGAAAAGGGTAAGATAAGTAATCTGGCACATGACCTAACCAAGGCTTTTTACCTATCCCCTAGTGCAAATCCAGCTAAATTAGTCAAGTGGCTGTTTCCATGCCAGCAAAGACTGGCTGATTCCTACCTAGCCTTGGAGCATACATCCCAACAATTCAAATGGTTTGCATCAAGCAATAAATCTGTAGGTATTTGCTGAAGTCTAATTCCACTGTCCTTGAAATGCTCCACTGAACTTTTAAGATTTTAATAACCTCTCATTATTAGAAATATTAATGTCTCAGCTTAGATGGTGGACTGTGGAGGGTTAATTTCTATCCAGGTCAAAGATCAAGGGTTCAGTCAACTGTCATAAGAATACAAAAGAGACCTCTGCATGACCCTCTTTAAAGCAGATAAACTTCCAAAAAAAAAAAAAAAAAAAAAAGGGAAAAGACAGCACCAGTGGTTTCTTTGTGCATCTTTTCCTGCTACTTAATCCTTACAGGCTATCAGAGAAATAGATGTACCAATACAGCATTTTTTGGAAATAAATGCCGTTGATTATATGGGCACACAATAGCCAACAAGCTGGCAGTTTCGTATATCTTCCCATCCCTGGGAAAGCATCCACAGTTTTCTGAATGTCTGGGCTGTGATATGCAGAACAATTTCCATAACAAACATGTACCTGACTCAAGGGGGGCTGAAGCCTCACCAGTGACTTCAAGTGAGCTGTGTCTTCTTACGCAAATTGAGGAACTGGTCTGTGACTACCAAGAAAACCAAAAGTTCACAAAATGTGGGCTTTTTTTCTAGCTGTTCATGAAAACTGGGGAAAAATAAAAGAAAAAAATACTGGCAAAGGATTTGGGGGGAGAAGGATTATTTCTCCTGTTCTTTTTTAGAGTGGCACAGTACTTCATAGAAAGAATAGTCAGAAATATCACTTAAACCGTGGGAGGTAGGTAATGGTAGGAGTGTTAAGACCTTATAGGGAACTTCAAATGTTGTGTCAACTTGTTTGTATTGTTGTGTGATGACAGTGTTTTCCTATTTCCATCATAGTAAATAGAAATAATATAGGTGAAGTTCTCATTCTGTTTTTTGAAGAAGTGGGAGATGAAGTTTATTAGAACTACTGCTGTGAGCACCAACATATTATCATAGCAATTCTTCACTTTTCTAAAGCACCTGAGCATATGCATTGAGGAATCATGGCATACAAAGATTAGAATAGGATAGAAGAGTCCACAATCCATAAAACAAATAGAAAATAACATTTCCCCATCTCTACTTCAATAGTATCCATGAACTGAGATTAGTGAAACAAATTCTCTTTTCCTGACCCCTCAAGATAAGGCTTACCCTTTAGCTTCAGGGTTGTGTGCTCATACTTGGCACATTAATAGACAAAGATGATGAAGGCATGTTTCAGTAATAATGCCTTCTGTTTGTATTGCCCATGTTAGTAAAGATGGAGCAGAACATAAACAACGCAGCAACATGAATACAAGGGCTCTCTCTTGATGCTCCCAATTAAATGAACTGAAGGGAGCTATATGTGTGTCATACATCTCAAGGAATTACTGCTCACCTAGCCTTAGAGGGCTCTTGGTAGGCTGAGTGCTTGAAATATGTAAGCTGCAAAGGAACTGAAACACTGTTTTGTAAAAGGGTTCTTCAGGAAGTGAAGTAACTTATCACAGGTGCTGTTTAAAAGTCCATATGTACATGCAGAATGATCTCAGACAGTCTGTTCATCTTACTTTCCAGTATTTGCAGATTTGTATTTTTGAGGTATTTGTTCCTCCAATGTTGTGAATAAATTTTCCACTCCTGCAAGTGAATAATAATGGTTTATTTAAAGGAGATTTTTTTTTTTTTCAATCACCTACCAAGTGCATAATGATTTAATAAAACGGGTACTTTCTCTTTCTGACTGACTTGGGATGACTTGGGCAAAGTCAACTACTTGATAAATGCCAAAGCTCAGTCAAGATTTTAGTTTTCTAGTGCCAGCACCACCATAGAAAATAGCTTTTTGGCATTTTTATATGTGAGAGGAAATCTCATTTGACAGATCTACACCTCTCAAGGAGGCCACATCTTGGAAAAGACCACATTCTAAGTATAGAACTGATACAGTCACTACAGCTTCCTATCTGCCCTGTAATTGATCTTACAAAATCTTCTGAAGATGTATTCTTTCCAAATTTGAGTCCTTTCCAGGTTCTACATAAAACTGAACTATTTATGTAAGCATAGAAATGATGACTGAAAGATAAAGATTGTTGCTTCTGATCATTATACCATTTTTAAGAGATGGTGTTAAAGCAAAAGTTGCTTCAGTATACTGTCATGTTAGTTTTATTCCAGCTGAGTATATATGGCCTAGAATGAGCATCTTTAAAGAAAAATGTTGTCCTTTATTTCATCTATTAAAAACCATTTATTTTAGCTCATACTACTGTGACTTGCGCTCTATTCCAGAGAACAGCTTTTCTTTCTGTAGCTGCGCATCATGAATAACAGCTTTATTTGGTGCCACATGAGATGCCCTGATTTGTTAGCTTTCTATAAACATATCTGAATTGTTCAATTTCCTTCTCATTGCATAATTTTCATTTTGGCCTTCTGCCTGCTGATATTCAGATAAAGAGTGCATTCAAGTCATTTACAAAAATGCTGTGAAACTCTTTGAATGTAGCATGCTATCAAATGTAACAGGATTGTTTGATTTTTATTTATGTGTAATGTAAGTACTATTCACCATTTTCTTGTAACAGCTACTTTCACAACCGTCTTGCTGTAATAAATGGTAACAGGAGAAATAAAAGAGCACTGCAAGTTACCTGCCTAAATGAATATATTCCATGTTCATGGCAGCATGTAACGTTGATTGTTATTTATGGTTTTGTTTTAATGCCTTTTGTTTGCTTGCTTTAGGAAACAAGCAAGATAGCTTATGGTTTCCTTTTTTTTTCTTTCATGTCACTAACATGGTGATGGATTCCTAACCTGGATATCTGAACTCCTGTGCAAATGCCTTGTCTTTGATATAACTTCAATAGGTAAGTGAATAGCACCAAATTACTACAATATTTTTTTGCTGTAACTTAAATTTTAGAATGTATAAGAATTAAAATAGATTTCTAAAACATCAGTTTAAACTTATGTAGAATTAAGTCCATCAAACAACAGAGTCAGTTGAGAAAGGTAGAATCAACATAATTATTCATTTTCCCAAGGAAAATATATCCTCCCCTATTTTGGCTTCAGTGTCAGGACAAATTTAACACCTTCTCTACTAACAGCATTATAACATTTTTCTTCATGGTTAAACATGAAGAAAGAGTTACAATGGAAAAGGTATTCTTTGTCCTTGAAAGTATATTCTATATTCAAGGAATGGGAAGAAAAAAGGTAAGAAAAGAATCTCTCTCTTCAGCCACTAAATTACAGGTGTTTTGTTACTGTCAATGATGTTTATATAGGGAGAGCTAGGAAGCTCTTATGTAACATGAAGATGGATGAGAAAGTGCAGCAAAGCAAGGTACGTGACTGAAAAACTGTTTTCTGAAATCACTCTGACCAATAGGTGCTATAGTTACAGTGTCTGTTGGCTCTTGCTTTATAGTAGTAAGCAAAGCAACATAGACAATAGCAAAATGGTCTTCTTAAGGAGGTGGACATCTATGAATGCTACTTCACATCCAGAGAATTCTTGAGGTAGTCATTCCTACATGTTTAGCAGAGTGACGAGAAATTAAAAATACATATTTAAAAAAAATGCTGAACATCCTCCCACAACCAATTGGTTGAAGATTTTAAACTATGGTGTTTAGTGTTATAATGTGTATCAATAATAGTGTTATAATGTGTATCAATAATAGTGTTATAATGTGTATCAATAATGTGTATCAAAGGCAAAGCCTTTTTTGTATGTATGGACTTTCTGTGCATTTGTGTAATGTTATTTTGGCTCTTTTAAAGGCAGGAAAAGAGCGATGGGACTGTCTGTACATTTAAGTTGACCCTCAGTCCTGAATTTGCATTCACAACCTCACCCAGAAGCCTGGGCTGTGTCCCAGTCTTGTCATGTAAGAGCTGAATGTGCCTTGGCAAGGAAGACCTGGTGAGGCATTGGAAAGATGACCTGCAGAAAGAGTACACACACACTTAATTACATCTGAGAGAGGGTTAAAAAACTGTGCTGCTTTCACGTTTCTCATCTATTACTGCCACTTCACAGCAGAGATTAATAACTGCAGTTCAGTGCAGGAGTGGTAGCTGTGGAGGCTTCCGGACTCATAGCCTGAGTCCCAGCCTTTCACCAGCCACGGATGTGTCCCGCGATGGCACTTAGGGCAATGTGTCTCTGGGCGGATCTTCTGCAGCTGCACGCAACGAGCTGCAATCTAATGCTGCGCTATGCAGGTAGCAGAACAACCTATTGCATTTTTTATTGACTATGGCAAGGAGAAAGATGGGAAAAGCAATCCTCTCATGGAGGTTGTAGTCTCAAGAAAATCAGTGTTTGCTGTTGCCAAAAGAAAAATAGGGCGTGTGATGTTGCTAGGGTCTCTTGATTAACACGCTTATTGCATAATGCTTGCTTTGCCTGTTTTCACTAGGTAGTCAGTGTTTGGTAGAGCAGATATGTTGGTTTGCATTACTGCTATAGACGTTTATGAGAAACATTAGGAAGGGAAGGATATATCTTAGAACACCATGTCAGTGAAAGCCAAGAAACTGGAAAACCTGCTAGCTGTTAAGCAGATGTATTATTTTGCTGTTTTATACTGCTCAGATGTACAGCTACTTTCTGTGTGTTTGATATATGCAGACAGGAAGAGAGAAGAGTAGAATGTATTGTACTTGTTCAGGTACAGTATGATTACTCAGTGTTTTTTTCTTGAAAAATCTGACAGTACTGTACTTCAGACTGGAGTTACAGGGTTCACTGGGGAAAGAACAGCTGGATTCTTTATTAGATTTTATGTTGTACATAAGGAGGCCATGTTTCCCATTGTCAGAGTGTAAAAGAAAATGAAAGCTCTGGGCATCATTAAAATCTTGGAAGTGTAGTATGTGTCAGTTCCATTCCCTCAACACCTGGATTGAAAGCTTAGTGTGAGGCCACTTAGCAAACAAAACCAGACTGTTTTCCACACTTCAGATTTTTTGCATTAAGTTTCCAGTAACTTTTGATTTAAACTATGCACAACAGTATTCTCATGGGTATTGTACTTGTGGAGGGGACTGAAAAAGTCAGTCAGGAAAGTAGGCAACTGCAGAAAAAGCATTCATATCGTAAAAGCTATAGAAGCTGCTTCTGCCTGTCTTTCCTTCTACACACTGAATTTAATAGCAAAAAATTGAATTAGAAAAATGAGAGATTTGATCCAAAGAGCTAATAGGGAGGTGTCTCTGGGTTTGGTATTTTTCACATTTGCATTTTCACATGTTCTGGGATGCGATATGCATTACAGCTCTTGAGTTATACCATGGAGTTTGCTGAACTAGTGGGGTGTAATATGAGAGAAAGACTATTAATGTGGTCAAATGTGCATAATTCAGAATGGCTACACAGAACAGGAAAAAAAATTTACATTTTTTTTCTAAGATGTAATATGATACAAATTGCTATATCAAGATTGAAAAGAGATATGTGACAATGTGAATATTTCAGGAGAGATAAATGACTTCTATCAATGTTCATAGTGCTTAGTGAGTGTATATTAAATAATGTAATTTCCAAATTGTGTATAATTCTTACCAATATGACAATTTAGCCACAAAGATATATAACTGTTAGCAAGAGTAGAAAAGTATTGTCATCATTCTACATGTTAGAATAATATTTAAAATAATATTTAATATTTAATAATATTTAAAATCTAGGATGTTGTTTTGTTGAGAATGTAGGATTACAAAGAATGAGACCTACTTAATATCAGTATTCAGATTTGGTTAGGCTATGAAAAAGGAAGTTTATACTTTAAAAATATGTAATAGTGTTGAAATAAGTAGTTTGTTCAAAGAGGAAGTTGCAGGGGAACAGATGCTTGCAAAAAGGACTGTTACTGATTCATTGCAGCAAAAAGAGGCATCATTCTGAGAAACTGATGAATAGGAGAAAATGGGAAAATTGAGAAAAATAATTATGAAACTGAGAAAAATAATTGTTGAAATCATAAATTAGGCAGTGTCTGAATAGGTTATTTATCCTTCCAGTGTCACAAGAGGGCTGTTTCTCTTTGTCGTGTGTCACAGCAGCACAATTCAATCCCATGACAACTATATAGTTGCAGCAGAACTTAGGAACTAGCAGTGTTCATGTGCTGGTTTTTGATTCCTGGGTCATTAAACATCAGATGAGATAGATTTTTTTTTTTTTTCTGGTTATTCTTGTTCTTTGTCATACATAAAAGTTCTTCTGGATGTGGTCATATACACTGGATTTTTTGTAATGTGTTACTTTTATTTATATATGCATAGATGTGTGTGTGTGGCCGTGTATCTGTTTGCTTTAGTTGCAAAGCGTGTTATAGTTCACATCGGAAATGCATTGCAGAGAAACACTGAAGCATAATGAATCATGTAGCACTGAATACCAAGAGAACACCTGTGGTTTTTACCATACAGCTGAATCCTCCCTGTCTTTTCCTTCCTACACACATAATTTTATTTTGTCTTCCAAACAGCATTTAAGATAGGTTACTGCGTGGCAGACGAGGCTGCTTGCTGTTTGGTGACTGAAGTCTTAGTAAATCATTTATGAGGTGCCAAAATAATTATGAGTAAGAACACTGAAACCCATTGGTTCCCTGCAGCAATGTTAAATGCTGTTTCTTTCCAAAGACACATAATTTAACATCATGAAATTTTAGTGAAGAACATATAATAATCTTGTGGAATGATAGACACCAGCTTTCTAAAAGTCTAGGCTGTGTTGAACCTTGTGGAGGCAATAAAGAACATTTCCAGTCCTCGGGTGAGAAGTCATGATACTGAGACTGTGGTTAATATGAAGGATTCATCTGGATCAGCACTTCATATTCACCAATTTTACTTGGGAAGTTAGAGCAATAGTGCAAGCTGTACATAACAAATTAGCCTCCAGGTTTTGAAAGGTGTGCATCTACGTAAAGGTACTTTCCGACCATTTCCCTCCAATGTGTCTGTACAAACGTTGTATTTATCATAGGAAAAAGCTACCAAAAGTGCTATGAAGTCTTCAATTTCTGATGAAGGAAATACTGGTTTGCAATAAGCCGTACTGACATTGACAGCATTCCAGCTAATCCACAATAGTATCTACCACTGACCCTTGTGCTATTTTGAACACATGACACATGGAATGAAGGATCTTACTTGATTTCACCAGTCTGAGTGCAGTCATGGAGACAATGTGCAGTCCCCAGTGTGTTGTAAATTCACAGTCAAGTCTGGGGGACTGTAATGTCTCTGTGTAGAAAAGCCCTTCATCAGAAGTGGGGAGGCTTTGTGAATTATTTTGATCAATCTCTTCTATCAGGGTTTTCTCTGGTCCGTTTCTCATTAACGTTCTATTACAACTTATATCAGTAGAGTAGATCTCTGCAAACTCCCACTATCTGCCATTATTTGCCTTGTGTTTTATTGACATCTATATTTAAACACTTAATGCTTTTCATTATGCTCTCAGGATCAGTAACAGCAGGCCATCAATGTAAAGCAGCTCAGTGCCATTAAAACTAAGCTATGAACTTATGCCAGTCTGAAATAGACTTGAAGATACAGATGTTGTTGTACACTCTCTATCTTGCTTTTCATTCTACTTCTTTTGAGCAGTGGTTTTGTTGTTGTTGTTTAAAACAGATGAATTAAAGCTGAGAGACTTATTATATTTAAGCTGTTACAGTGAGCTTAAATGTCTGCTTAAAATCATAATACGGAAAGTTGGCTTTTCTAATTTCACTCGTCTGAAATATTTCTGTAAAAAGAAATTAAAATTTTGATATTGGACAAAAATGAATTTTAAAAACTCATCTACATAGTTCAACAATGCTAAATTACAAGCATGAGAAACCACCCTAGGGTGATTTCACAGAATCACAGAATTTCTAGGTTGGAAGAGACCTCAAGATCATCAAGTCCAACCTCTGACCTAACACTAACAGTCCCCACTAAACCATATCCCTAAGCTCTACATCTAATGTTTCAAAATGTATAAAAAAATTATGAGTTTTATTCTGTTCTATATTTGAAATTTTCATTCTGTTTAAAGAAAAACTACTACAACAAAACCTTTTTCAGTGAAAGTCAGCTTGGTATGGAAAATCTACTGGTTACATGAGGTGTGCGTAAATACACCAAGGTCATAAATTTGGACTTGAGAACCTCTCAATAATATATTTCTATATTTAAATATATAATATAGTTTTAATATATATATATTAAATTTGATAAGCATCTTGGGTGCCTATGGCAATTACACTGTCTCAATAAATATAAAATGCATGCTTCTGGGTCTATATATTAAGCGCAGATATAGTTTTGTGCCCTGTGGTTTTGTTCAGCATTGCTTTGTTTCAGCTTTGGGATGCTCCTCTGTGTTCAAAGGGTAGGGAGAGAGGTGATAATGTTATTTGTTGAGGTTTTGTTCATAACAGCGCTCAGCGATAGAGGCTGTAGCATAGCAGAACAACAAAATTCTTGCTTGTATCTGCTGTGTGTCATTTTGAAAGCAACCATAGGTAGGAACAGCTGCCAGAATGTCAGAACACTTCCACAATGGCAAAGTAAATGAGGTAAATTTTCCTGTCCTGCCCCAGAACTATTTAACATCTGGGGGAAATATGGGCTTCTGAACTTCCCATTGTGGGGCCTGTTATTCATAGCATTATGGAGGGCTTCTATGGAATATATTGTGGGCTTACTGTAAATAACATCATTAGCTTTCAGATTTTTTCCATTCTGCGAGGACTGAACATTTGTATTAACAACATCATTCCATTATACATCAATCTTTTTCTCATTAAGAATTTCTTTGGCCAGCTGCAGAATTTACTGAGAATACAATCTGGCATTAAAATGCATGTTTTCGTATCCCTGTTTTTTTGAATGGGGAGTTGACATTTTCATTCAATTTGGTAATATCAAGTTGGGTGCACATATAGGCTCTTTGCTGGGATCCTGTGGCACAAACCTCTTCCAGCTTCTTCTATCCCTTTTGAAAGAAAAGAGTGATGGGCTTGTATATATAATAGTGTGTAAATAGTTGGAGAATGGAAGCACCATATTTTAAAAAAAGTAATAAACTGGTATGGACTAGTAAGTAATAACTGAGACTTTGGCACCTTTCTTAGGTGAGCAATAAAAAGAACATTCAACATAAAAAATTAAAGGTGCTATGGAGATGTTGAAAGTGATTTTCTGTTTCTTACTGAGGGATTATGAGAGAGATGAAGGATTCCAATCTTTGAGAACAGGAGATAGTAATTTCTCTAGTTCTGTGGGACATGCTATGCTTAGGAATGAAACGGTGTCTAATAAAATCGGAGGCTGAAATATTACCTCTGGCTTCCAGAACTTTATTCCTTTTATCCTCTCAAAGGAATGCTACATTCCAGTTAACCATCGGAGTACCAGGGTTCACCAGTGCTTGACAGTTATTTGTGATATATCATCTGTTTATTTCTCTGTGTGTATGTATCACTGCAGGATTTTTCTGAGTGCAGGGGTGGAGAGGGATAAATGTTTCTCATCTGTAAAGTCAAATGATAATCTAATGAACAACTTGCAACACAGAAAAGCCTTGCTGTATGTGTTAACCATAATTTTTCCTCCCCAACATTTAGTTAATGAAACCATTAAATCATTGGTGAGTAGTATTATACTACTTGCATGTATACATGTTAAAGGGTCATATGAATGTCAAACCTCAGTACTCCAGTTTTGAGTCTTCTTTGTATATGCAGCCTATTTCCAACAAATACACACAAATTTTTAAACTTCCAGGCTGGCAGGAAAGCAGGAATCCTGCAAGGATGATATCAAGTAAATAGAAAGGGCACGGAGGATGCAGTTTATGCGTATAGAGTACTATTTACTAGGCACATGTTCTTCCTGGCTTTGCCTGCTTTCTGTAAAGTGTTATGCAAAGGACATTCTAAGCTATCTAAAATGTGAAAATAATTGTTTAATTTTAAGACAAATTTAATATTTATTCTCAATTTGCACTATTTTTTGTCCTGCATATTTTTTTCCTTTTGCTACCATATATTTCCTTTCTAATTTTATTTCTTTTCTGAAGCGTGGTTAGAAATAATCTGCATGAGTTTTTAGTGCCATGCATTTTTAAGCCAAGGTTATTTGGACAGTATTTTATAATTGTAGCACCTTCCTCTGTAAACATTTTAGAAGGTGTGTGGCTGTAGAATTAATGAAATGTATTATTGCTAACTCTCCAGGATTACAAATACATCTGAATTAGGCTCGTTATTTCTGGAACCTCATCCAAATCTCATTGAACTCAACTTAAAATGTATACTTGTAGGTCAGTTTCCCTGAGGCTGATTGCTTAAGGCATCCATAGCTACGGACACACTTGTGAGAATTGCAAAACCACGGACTCATCATTTAACTGATTCTGATTTTGTAGCTGCTTCAGCAATAGTTTTTTACTTAAATAGGTTATGAATAAGTTAAGAATATAAACTGAAGCAGACCTATGGGGACAGAAAGAAAAGCAGGGATGGCGCTTTTAAAGCAAAATGCATTGACTTCAGCCAGTTTCTGAGCTCCCTCCTTTTTGGGCACTTCATTGATCAAAGGAAATTAGCCACGATTTGCTTTCCTTTGGGGTACCTTCCCTACATAAAATACACAAAGAACCATCTCTATTGCTGAAGGTGCTGCTTTAAGGTAGTTATATTCTTTGCTTGTGTTTGGATTCTTTTCTGTTTTAGATTTATTTGTTTGCATTAAAAGTATAAGAAAAAGTGGCACCTTAGAGCCATTTTGCAGTCACTTTTCAAATTGAAAATGCTTGTTAACATTGTAGAAGCAGGAAAGAATCAAGACCTCTGTATCTACTTATATTTCAGCCCCAAATAGTTTGTCTGAGCTTGCCTGCCTTAGGGTTTAGAGATGAAGAAGACAAGGCACAATGTTCAGTCAATAATCCTAAATGTAGGCTTGTATCTAAGATAATTTAGAATTTCCAAATGGAAGAGAGCAGCTTATTATTTTACTGTTTCCTTCAAGGAGCTGCAGACTTTGCTTTAAGGCCTCTTCAGCAATATTTTTCTTTTCCCTTAGCCAGCTACCTCATGAAAGAAAGATCCCTTAAAAAAGGGAAAAAAAAATGTTGTAGAAGTTTAAAATTGGTGGTAGTATTCTGGGAAGGGAAAAGGAAGAGATGGTGAGGAAGAAGGTTTGGGATTATTTTCTTCAGAGAATAGAAGTAAGGCAAGGTGTCTCACTAGTTGTTCCATAGTTCAGCTGACACGGGAGTTTATTTTAAAATGAATGAAAGCTGTGTAAATTTTGGCTAGTGACCTGAATAAATGCCACATACATTTTGAAACTGTTTGAATTAAGAAATACTTTGTTATACCTCCTTGATGCTTAAATGCAATGGAAGACTTTCTGCATTAATTCTATGCATTTACTGTACAGTAAGTCTAGAGTAAGATATGACATTTTGTTGCAGTAAGTGCATAATTAAAATGTAATACATAATAAACCTAGAACTTTTTCTGTGGGGAAAAAAAAAAAAAATCCACAAATTTGCCCTAATCACGAGAAGAAAGAACTGAACCCAGCAAACTCTTAATGAGACCTTTCCACTGATTTTTTACCTGGATTTTTGATAAATACACAGAAATTACTGGCTTCTTTCTTTAACCCTTACTTTTTCATTTTTATGTTATAGAAACTGCTTCTCTTGCAACAAAAATAATAATCAAGTGGGACATCATCATTATGGAACTTCATAATTCAGTTATGGATCTCGATCAGAGCTACAGTTTCATAGGTATTAGACAGTGACAGTTATTTATTGACAGCTTTAAGAGCAAAATTGCAGAGAGGTGTGAAGGGTAGTTTGCACATGAATTATATATATACTGTTCAACTACACTTGGAGAAAAGGAGTATCTAAGAGATGCGTATTTTGATTGAGTAAGCTGCAGAAATTATAGCTTCGAGCAATGTCATTGCAGGTAAAAATTGACAGCCAGGGAGGAAGAAAAGGTCACCTGATTCATCTATGGCCAACTGAACTCATTCACAGGATTAGCGGTGCTCTATCTCCAGAAGGGGTCAGTGCTTACCAGACAGAGCCACCGAAGTGAGAGTTGGAAGCAGAGAAATAAAGCTTCAGAACAGCCAAGAGTATTGCCATTTGCAATACCTTGTGACTGTCTAATGTCCTTTTCAATTTCACAGTGAAGGGGGAAAGTATATATCTAATCAAGTCGAAGACATGTTTATGTCTATCTGATGCTCATGCATGGTCTCTATGCAGCGGGACAGCTGGGGGGAAGGTTCAGGTTCAGATTAAGATGAGCTATGTATCTGAATTCCCTTTACAGTCAATAAAGCCATTGGAGCCAAGGAAACATCTTAAAGGAGATGTCTCCTGGCTGTCTTACTGAATCTTTTAGACCACTAGGTTTCGTGTGGCTGTAATGGGAGCTTATACACCTATCTAGCCTTCCGACCTCAACTTTTAGCTGTCTACATTTTGCACTGCATCCTATCAGCTGACTTTAATATTAGGATGCAGTTGCCTCAGCATAGGCTATTACTTATCAAGAGCAGTGTTTTGGAAGCCATTGCCATACGCACCTCTTCCACAGCTTCCACCTACCCCTACGTGGGTTTTCCTTAAATCATATTTGCAATCCATACGTATATGGACAGCTTAGAAACATCCAGACATCTAAATGATACTAAGACCTGTATTTTAGGCAATTGTATGCCAGCCTTTTTCTTTTGGCAGCAATTGCGAATAATTAGTAGTAGCAAAGTAAAAATTAACTTATCATTTCCATTTTTATAAGCTGCTAATTCAAGTCCACCTAGTCCATCTTGTTTCACTGAAAATACTTGATCTTTTATTTAAGACAGGTAAATTAAGTTGTAGTTATATTAATTTGAAGGAAGACCAGTATAACCTTACTAAAAAGCCCATATTAATAAAGAAAAGGTATCACAGTAAATATTAAATCTTTAAAGAGCTGTTTCAACACACCACTAGTCTTAATCTGCCTAGTTGGGGAACATGTAGCTGAGAAACCAGAGCAGCGCTGCCTACCAGATTGTCTTCCATCATCCTTAATCAGCAACAAAAGGTTTAGAATCATTGTTTTTCCTGCACAAAGACTAATGACATCCTAGCTTAAATAATTAAATATTATAATAAGGACGATAGGAAAAATTATTGTAGGTTTCCCTCTCAGACTGGTGGCTGTCCCAAATGGTGTATTAAGCCTACTTTCGTCTTTGTGTCAGGTTATTCCATAATTCAAAGTAGAGGTAATGTTGGTTCTGCCTCAAACTGGGCAATGGGAAATAAGTCACTATTACTTGCAGCCCTGGTCAGTGTATACATCTATAATGAAGAACTTGTACCTATAAAGAAATATAAATCAGGCAAATTTTTGCAGAATTATAAAAATAATGAATTGTTCTATATATGCAGGGACTTAGCTATATGGGAAAGATGAATCTCTAAGCTCACAATATGTTTGAATGAGATGAGGCTACAGATGTTATTTATTCACAGTGAATAGACATGTAAAAAGGGATCTTAAAGTCATTTCTGTCAGCTCTGAGCTAAACAAGAACAAAGAAGTATATGAGCACTGGATTGGGTGCATGGAGGCCTCAAAGGATAATACGAGTTTGGAAATCAGATTCTGGTAGCAATCAGGAACAAGATACTGCCAATTTTTTAGACTCCTATACCAACTTGTTAGAAATGGGGTTAGATGTTTAGACATCCTTCGTGCATTTCATTTTCATTGAATTAGTTGATTACAAAATATAAGACTTTTTTTTTTCCTTTTTAAGATGTACTTGTAACATCTTGACTATTTGCCTTTTTCTGGAGCACCATTCAAAGATTGGTTTCGCGTTCGTGCCACTACTAGGCAAATTTTCCGAATTTGCACATATCCTGGCATTTCTCTGTGCCTTCATGGTGTTTATTAATGCAGTGTAATGCACTGAAGAACTTTTCTGTCCTTAATATCTTTTCAAAAGCCTCCTTTTTACTTTACTATGGATGTTTTAGAGATGGAGGGAGATTTAAATAGTCATTCTGTTGCTGAATACTCATTTAACATGTTGCAGCTGATCCTGGTGGAGTGCTGTGTACAACTTAAGTATCAACAGTGGGGTTTCAACAGAGCTCAGAGTTGCTGCAAATTTCAGTTCTTGGCAAGAATGTCAATTTTGTATGTGCCAAGTGTCTGTTATTTAACCAAGCAGAGGATATTGAGTTACTGTAGCAGAAGCAAGATGTATGATTCATGTTTTCATATTCTTCTTCAAAACAGAAACAAAGAGATCTCACTTTTAACACGTCATGCATTTCTCACTAGCCTTTTCCCATTCACATTGCCATTATTTGGCAATAAAAATAACATGATTAGCTATTTAGTCACTTATTTAGTGAGATGGGCAGTAGAATATGCTGTCAGGTACTAAACCAAACTAGGTAGGACCAAAAACTGCAGCAGCACAGTATGCTTTTGAAAGCTGGGGAGTGATGCTCTGTGTTGCAAAAATTCTGTCATTAACAAATATAATTTATTTTGGATAATTAAAAATCATATTTACAAAACAATCAATTTAAAATCAGACATTTTATTTTAGGTTCTTATGCTGGTTTGGATGGTGATAAGTTTTGATTTGCTTAGGGTTCTTTGCCTTGGTTTGTATGTTTGTTGTTGTTGTTTTTTTACTATCTTTTTGTCTTTTGGGGGATAATTATTTTTTGCTTTTGAAGATATTTTTTTTTTTTGAAAAGTTACAGTTGAGTGCAGTTTGAATTTGATGCTGTTCCTTTAACACTTTATCTAAAGACTGTGGTCACTGTCAAACCAGATCAGCTCAATGTCCTGTAACCCAGTTTTGTCAGTGTGCCACTAGCCACCCCTGCCTGCTGCAGCGAGCAGGGCAGTGTGCACTCCTACCTGTGCTAGCTCCTTTTGAGATATTTAACAACTCACCTAGCTGTTGCTGCCCATCAACTCTACTTACTCTGGGCTGTTGGTTGGATGTTGTTAATGAGCTTCTTGGGACCGATGAAGTTCTCTACAAAAATGCTAATCGGATTTTCCAGATTCAGCTGTCCTAGATGAGGGTGGTTGTTAACTCCGGTCAAGATATAATGAAATGGGTACATACATGGATAATTCACTTCAGGACAGAGATTATTTTTGCTGTAAGAAAGCTCAGCCTGTGCTGAAAAGAAAACTTAGTGTGTGCTTCATGTTCAGTTCCAGATTAATTTTTAGGCGTTTGGAGGTGGCAACTGACATGAATTAAACATAAGTAAAATCCCTCTGGATAAAAACAGGGACTACAATGCTATGACGTGGCCTGCCTGCAGTATGGCCTTTCCACACTTTGCCCACAAATAGCCATGACCCTTGCCTTGAATGCTTGGTAGCTTCATGTGATCAGAGAATCGTGTAGTTATCTGCACCCCCTTGGTAGGGGCCAGCACATGGCACACGAGAGTAAGTCCTGGATAAATAAGCCTGTGGATAAGCAACACTGCTATGGACTTCTATTAAAAAGTGACATGTACAGTCTCTTCAGTTCATTTGTAGCTATTCATTTTTATTCTTTTGAATTAAGATCCAAAAGACATTTGAATTTATTATTGGTGTTTCAACAGGCTGAAAAATCTTAGATTTGTATGACAGCATTTCCACTACATTGTCTAGCATATTCTCTGTAACTGTGTAAAACTGTGTAACTTCAGACTCTTGGGTAACTGTAAAAGTGACTTGACTTAAAATGAATATAACAATTGTGGCCAGATAACAACACTTATTTTGCATTTCATCAAAGCTTTGCATTATTTAGTCTAGGATTTTATAATTTACCATAGGTTCCTGGTTAGCAGGAGGCACTGGTTCCAAAAAGCATTTGTTGCTGACCTGTGGGTCTAGAAAATAGAACAGAAAACATAATGGAAACCAGTTTGACACAGTTTTTGTATCTATTTCAGATGGGGTCACTGGTGACAAACTAGTGGGGCGGGCATGAAGTAGACAGCTTAGTTTTTATCAGCTATACTGCACTGTTCAAGGAAGGCAGATTTCCACTTTGTGTAAAACAGGTAGCATTTTGCTTTATTTATACAACTTCTAAAGAAGGTTCTCATGAAATTGTACAAAATGTTCATACTAATTCTTCCATACTCAGTGGCTTTAGGCTAAAATAATTCATTCGTTAATGTTTATGGAGTGAAGCAACCAAACGTCTAAATGCTTGCTTGAAGCAATTGGGAGTCAGTATTGTGGATCTCAAAATTGGAAAAGACTTGTTGTATGTAGAACAACAACTGTGGACACTGATTTTTCACGAAGCTTCCCAATTATTACTTTTTTTTTTTTTTCCAATATTCTTTAAAGTTTTATTAACCTATTTTGTTACTAATATGTCATGTCAACTTTTAGTTAAAACTTCTTGAAATTACATGATAAAAATGATACCTGTATTTTATTATCTAGGATTGTGTACAGAAGTTACAAATGGCTAAAGCAAAAAAAGAATTAGAGTTTATTAAATATACATATGTAATTTCAGTGGGTCATGGTAGGGCAGAAGTGAATGGTAAAGTTTGCATTTTGGTAACAACAAAGAAAATTATAGTAAGCTTTATTGTCTAACTAAGATGAAAGAAGTTTTCTTATCAAGGTATGTCCTGTCCGTCTGTAGTCCCACCCCCCTCCCTCCTCCAGGGTAATTTTCCAGGTTCTGAACCATTTTATCATAATATTTATATTCTTAAAATAATTTCTGAGATTGGATATTCAGTGGGCATGAATTGCCGAAGTCCTCATTTGATCTGTCCTTGAATCTGTTATGAAATTGAGTATAAAAGACATCATCATATTTTCCTTGAGTATTTAATTCTAGGAAATAAAAGCAAATTACATACATCATAGTACTGAAGTGTTTGGATTTTGATTCTTTTAGAGGAAGAAGAGGTATTATTTTGGTGATCAGTGCTGCAGAAGTAAAGAGAAAAGTAAGGGAAAATGCTTTCAGAAATGCATAAAACTGAGGAACTGTAAAATAAAGGAACACAAAGGAGACAAGAGTTGAAAGAAAAAAAATGATAAAGAAAACCAGCAGATGGGGATTTTGGGGAAACCAAAGAAGTAACAGAAATAGCCATGCTTTGTTTTCATGTACCGCTTGGCCTTAAAGCTGTGTTAGGCTAAAGTGTCCTTTTTATCAGAGCAGTGGGTGTTGCAGAGATTATTTCAGTGGCGAGTCTGTGCAAAGATGAATGTGCTTCTGTTTCCCTCTGCTGATTAGCACAGTCCCAAATGGCAAGTGTGATAAACCCTGGTCTTTTGATGCCCTTTTTTTCTCTTCAACTCAAAGACTTTGAGATCACAGGGTAATTTTTTTCCCCTAACAAGACGCCGGTGTTTTCTCCTGCATTCTTCATAAATCAGACATTTAAAATACTTAAGACTGTGTCCTTACATTTCCTGTTTCCATGGAATCTATAGGAGGTTTAAAGTATTCCAGGATGCCCTGCCAGCCCTTAAAGCCATTATCAGATTTTCAGTCTCTTGTGTCTCACTTAGATCTTCTGAGGTATATTGCATAGCTGTTTTCAGCTGAGCAGCTCTGCATGAGGAGTTCTTAAATGATGCCTTCGAAACTTCCTGTATTCCTTTGATTTCACACTGGGTCTATTTTTTGCATCTTACTGACATTTGTCATTCCCTTGAGGCAAGTACTTCAGCATATACAACACCCACAGCTAGATAATCACAAGCTTGGACCTGTGACTACTTAAAGTGAAGTCTTTTTAAAGAAATAAAACTCAGGAAAGTGTTCTTGTAGTTAGAAACTGAGACAGCATCAGAGGGAAGGCAGCTGTACAACCATTTTACATAAGGACTGTCTTTCTGAAACCCCAGCATCTCCATTTTTGTATTTAGGTGGCTTCCTTCAAGTCCACCACACCCTAACCTTTTCTCAACTTGTACAGGCAGTGCAGGCCAGCAGGACTACTGATGAGTGCATCCAACAGCTCTCTGCATGTGTGCTGTACATAAAGACAAGCCATGGTCATGTTTAAGTCAGGAGTTCTGACTACGTCTGCCATTTTCTTCACTGGAGCCAGGCTCTGGACCTGAGAACAAACTATTCAGGAACCATGGCTGACTGCTTTGGCCTGGCAAAACATCACTGTTCAATAGAATAAACCTCCTGGCAAAGAATACAGCAGAGTTTAAATCTACTGTAATAATAATGCTTTTTAAAAATATATTTATTTATTTTGTCAAGCCACCTTTAAATGTAATTACTGAAAGGTTTTTATTGTGAAGAATCCCTTTCTGCAGCACGTATTTCAAGCATTCCCCCGTGAGCTGTAAGTTGAACAACCAGTAAGTTGCTTGATTGTTATGCAGTGCTAAAGCATAACATAGCTTCTGTGTGCTAATGTAATTGTTCTGTTTGGTTCATTTAAAATGTTCATTTAAAATTTAAAAGGAGGATAAAACAGCAAATAAAAGAATGCTAGAGAACAGCGAGTAAGAGACAATTAGGGTCTCTTACTGTGGGATGGGAGATCGGAGATCTGACTTTTGTAAGAGGAGACAAATTACAGTCTAGGACCAACAAGCTATGACCAAGGCAGCTTGTTGTGAAATATGGAAAGGTTGTGCTAGGTGGTCAGTAATTATGAGCAAGTTTCCACATTTGGCAGCAGTACCACTGGAAATACTCCTGCATCCATCATCTCTTGCCTGGCCGTGGCACACCAGCTCCCACAGGTGTGCTGGCGGTCATGTTGGTAGGCCCATGCTGTGAACTGCTGTTCAGGTCTGCTGAACAGTCACTCAGCATGTGTTTTAGGAAGGGCATGAGAGGAGATTTGGTAGATTAGGTTGCCTGAGCTGCATCACAGGGTGGTCCTGCGAGCTGTTGTGCAGATATGACCAAGGCAGCAAAATAAGGATGAGGATGGATGCTTTGGGGAGGGAGGCAGCAACCATTAGACAGCCTCCGCAGCTGTTGAACTGAAGTATATGGTACTTCGGTGTCCTGATATCCTTACATGGCCACAACTGCACATTATACAGCATTTGCAAATTGCTCCTAATTTTTGGCAGTGTCGGATGGGCAGGTTCACTGTTTTTTGTCCTGTGATCTGTTTGTGTGAGCGAGAACACATTTGGCCAGGAAAGAAGTGAAATTCCCACTGCTTCTGTCTCCTGCTGCCACCCACCCTGCCTCATCCCTCTGCCCCAGAGCAGCCGGGGGGGCAGGCAAGCCCTGGGGGATGCAGGGTCAGGCCCTGACAGCTTCCTGATGTGTTTTGGATGCTTCTTGTGCTGCCGTTATGCCATTAATCCATAGGGTATGCTTCTGAATACCCAGATACCCTAGAGATCTGAAACCTGATTGCGGCTATACATGATTATTTTTTTTTTTCAAAATTTCTTGTTCAGCTTTCCTTCTGAAAGAATTTTTTGGAGATGATGTAGTTAAGTCTTCCCAGTGTTCCTTGTGAATTGATTCCCATCAGTTCTAAGAAAAATTAGCTTCCTGTTCACATAAACCTCGATCCTGATATTTTATTGAGATAATACTGTACTTGGTGTTAAACACAAGGCATAAAGGGTTGAATGTGATCCAGCATTCAGCAAGAGACCCAGGAGGAGCACGCACCAGTTGGCTGATGTGTTTTTTGGAAATCTGCTGAGGAGCAGTCACAGACCTTATTGGATGACAGTTTTTGTGACTGAATAACCCTATCAGGCTGACTGGAAGGGGACAAAGAATAGTATGAGATGGCCCTTTCCAATAAATAATTCTCTAGAAAGACCTGTGATTCAAATGCCTGTCAAGTATGAAAAATAAATAAATAAAATTCTCCTCTTCCTCACTAACATCGATCCGGATTTGCACCAAAGCAAATGGGAGCAAAGCTGAAGCAAAATCAGGGCCAGGACTACCCGGGTAAATCCATAAACTTCAAGAACATTAAGAAAGACACAGAACAGAGAAGAAAGAATAATAATTAAAAACCCTTAAAACATTGTTAAATATTTGCTTTCTCTTCGTCTTATACCATGATAAACTTCTACCAGATAGAGCCCTTTTAAACATAAAAAGAGAAAGGACTAAGAAATAGGGTCACCAATATTGTTCTCTTACTGTGGATGAAATCCAACCCAGTTGGAGTCAGTGGAATTTTAGCTACTTAATTCAGTAGGGTCAGGATCTGACTTCAGGTTTCCATTGTTTATAATGACCTGGACATTATATGCCACACCATTTCAGTACAGGAATTAGTTTCCACTACCTAAATATTTTTCGTGCTTATGAAGATCAAATGCATTATTCTGCCTGAATATTAGTTTTGTTTCTTAACTTTTATTATTTTCTTGTAGCCATCAAGCAAACACAGTAGTAAGAGAAGACAGTATAAAACAACAAAGTAACTGTCTTTACAGGACAATTTTTCCATGTGTGATATTACAAGGAAGAAATAGGGCTATTTTGGAAATGTACAGGATAAAAGTAGAGCTTCAGTTTTGTGGAAGGTACATGCCTGTAGACAATCTTCCTTACCATGTTAACTATAAATGCCAAATTCCAGTTTGAGCTGGGATGTTATCACAGCTCTTCAATTTAAGACCTTTTACAACCACAACCAGCCTTTTACAGTAAATGGACTGTAAAAAAGGAAAAAAAAAAAACGCTCTCAGTATACCAATGGAAACTGAAAAAAAGAGTAAACTTCCTGAAAAGTAACTCTTGAATGGAAGGGGGATTTAGCAATTTTAGGTCAATGCTAAAACTGTAAAATTGTGTGTTGGCTCATGTCTTGATACTGACATTTTGATAATGACGCAGAAGAGTTAGCTATTGGCAGATTATGCTCAGTTTAAAGCCCACTACCCAGTGATCTTGTCAGCATTTGTCAGTTGGTTGGCCTTTTCTCACTGTTGATTCCCTCGGGAACATCATGTTTTATTTCCTTCATGCTTATTCTCCTTTCTCCTTTTTTTTTTTTTTTTTTTTTTTTTTGGTCAGGTGAGCAGTTTTGCAATATCTCAGATATAATTTCTACATGTATTCTGTGAATTTAATTTCAACTTTAATTTCATTCAACTGTCTCTTTAATAGGATTTTCCCTACACCACAATTGTTTTATAATTCCAGATGGATAATTATGAGCTAGATGGTTGTACTTCAGGGGAGGCAAGAGAAGTAGGTGGTATGCACTGGGAGAAGGGATTTGAAAAATGCTGTGGGGGTTGGCAAGGAAAGGAAGAAAGGCAGAATCTTGTGAGGAGAAATTGCTATGCCTTTAATTTAGCTTTAATTCAAATGCATGAATCCCTATATGTTGTTTTTTAATGTGATATAGTACAGCTAAAGATACACCAGTGGTGCATACAAGAGAGAGAAAAGAAAGCCTCGCTTTTCCTGAGGGGATATGAAGTCTTCCCATTTTCCTAGATTCTTGTCATCTCTGCACTCCAAATTAAATTGGAATAATAAATAAAAAATCCACTGTATAGCAGGGCAAAGGTTTCTTCTGTAGATCTGTCTTGTTAGCAAGTGTTATACTTCTCTGTGGAGATGCTTACCGATTCCTGCTGATTCATTATGGCAGGAGTGGCTCGTTAACGCTTGCCAGAAAGACGAGTGACAAGTGTGGCTTTCTGGTGAAAAAGAGCAGAAGGGCTGAGGCTGACCTCCCTGCAGCCAGTGCAGATTCTGTTCAGAATCATGTGGGATGCTGACACCGGAGGCTGTTTTGGATTTTATCAAAGCAAAGTTCTGTTTCAAAACTCTTTTCAAGCAGCTGATCAAACATCCTCATCTAATGAGATACAGGCAGACAAACAGCTGCTTAGGCTATTGCAGAGACAGTGCATGGGTGCAGAACTTGGAACAGCACTTCCTGCGCGGTGAAACATTTGTCCTTCTTTTTGGCAGCTTGCTTGGTTTGATTCCATGTGTTATGGGCTAATTGTGGCCCAAAACTTGGCCATATGAGAACTTTCTGAGAGAGCATAACTTGATCTTGTGTAGAAAGCAGGCAACTTGTGAGGTAAATTGTGATAACAGTCTCAGCTTTTGTAGTACGTTGATTTACTTACATAAACGTGTGTATATTGTTTATACTTATATGTATAAGCACACATGTATGAAGCCCACACTTCTCCCTTTTAGCCCTCGCTGCCTTCTGCATGCTGTATTACATGTGATTATCATGGTGCACAGTGAAAACGTATTCTGAAAGGGTACAAAGATCCCCCTCTGCTCGGTTTGCATCTTGTTCTCATGCTCAGAGTTTGAAAGGATTTTTTTCCTACAACAAAATGGAAGTTTCTGGTTCTCTCAACAGTGTGAAGATTGGTGTGCTTCCATGAGCTCATTATTAGATTTCAACTGATAAGTTTGTTTTTTTTCAAGTACCTGTGTATACTCTACCCTTCGGCTGGCTGGCTGTGCCATACACTTTAAAAGCTTCAGTGGCTGAAGTATTTTAAGTAACAAAATTGTATGTGTATGCAGCATAGGAGGGTTTTATCATGTCCTGTGATTTAAAGAAGGCAAACTAAATTGCATAGCAGAAGTCCTTTTCATAGATAGCCATTTAAAGGTGATACTGACCAACTGTAAATGAAATAAAAATTAAATCAAACCGGGACATTTGAACTTTCAAAGCTATAGTTCCATAGCTTACTTATTGAGACAGTAAGTAGGTCAGCTATTTTTTTCCAGTGATAAAACTGAATGGTTCTCTTAAAGTTTCCATGTAGCTTTCAGATGTCATGGCACATCCTGGTGTGTTTTAGTAGTGTCTGAATAGGCAAGATTGTTACAGCACAGAAGCATTGGCTATTGTTATTCATGTGCACAGGGAGAGAAAAAGGAATATAGTTGTTGCTTCAACACTTATCTGAGGCTACTACTTTTACAGTATCTCTATTACTTCAGCAAATTGATTTTTTTCTCTTATGCTTTCCTTCATCTATTTAATGGTAGAATTGGCTATCAACAGATACACTGCTCATATAATGTGATTTAGCTCTCCGTGTTGTAACATCACCTAGAAATTAGTTAAGGTTTCCATTAAAGTTCGTATAAAGTATTTGTTCAACTACATGTAAATACCTAATTAGTACTATGCTAAATGGTTTATTTTTCCTCTGTCTGCTACAGTGTAACCTGAAAATTACTCTTTTCCTTTAGTGTATTGGTTGTTTCAGAGTACCTTTTGCGTGTTTGTGTTTCCAGTTACAATAATTCATACATTTTGTACACAATTTTAATCACTTGAAAAGCTGAATTAGTCTTTTAATTATTAATAAGGTGAAATCCATTGATTTTCTCCAGTTGTTCAAACATGAGTCTGGCCTAATCCTGCCTCAGGCTTGAGGGGCGCTGAGATGAACAGCAAATCCTTGAGCTAAACATTCATTTCATGGGATTTAAAGTGTGGAAGGGAGGAGGAGGGAGGCAGTTCTCTCTCTCTTTTTTTTTTTTTTTTTTTTTTCCTTCTTCTCCTATGACGTTTTCTTTTATCTTTTTCCATTTTCTCATATGCAAACATATTGTTGAAAATTATAATTTTATGATCACAAAAATAAGGGAAAATGGAGTGGTTTGAAAAAAAAAAAAAAAAAAAAGTTCCAAGGCAAGTTTACTACGTACTTAAGTCTACACGATTTATGTGGCTGTCTGCACAACTGATGAAAGACCTGTGGTGCAGAAGGCTTTACTACCGAGACATGCAGCTAATAAGGGAACCTGTGAGTATTCTAGCACATAAACGTTCATAAGATAATGCAGGACTGGTGTGCTCTGTTAATGCACATGTTTATGTGAGGTTTATCCTATGATTAGTGTCAGATTTTCCCTTTTGTGTGAAGGACTTTTCACTAAAGCCTCTGGCTCAGCTGCAGTTAGGTGGCTTGATGCAATTTTGTCACAGTTTATTTCTTTAATTGATCTGATCCTCCTTGTTCTTTACTTGTGACCCTAATTACTTAAACTTGGCATCCATCCATCCTCCAGAAGTCAAATAATCTGTTTTATTCCTTTTTCTTTTATCAATTTCATTTTGCTTTAGCTCAGATTCCCTGATGTTGTATTAATATAAGACATCTCTTCTATGAAGCCTGAATTCAAGGTAAAGTCATTTTAAAAGAAAGGCAGGGGAAATAAAACTCAACAACCACACAGAATGTGGTGTAAAAACCTCCACAATTTATTACCTTAAAAATATGTAAATTGAAGATGTCTTTGATACCTTTCTGGAAATCAGTGCTAAACTACTGAGCTTTACTCCATTATTTTCCAAATTTTTAGCCTCTGTTTGAGCCTTTTCAAATGCTCAGAATCCCTGATCTTGGGACTTAATTCCCAAAATGATATAAGCATTTCAGAAAGCATCCATGAATATAACAAGTTCAAAGTGGCAAGTATCAGTACCTCAGTTGTGCACAGGAAGACAGTATCCATCTTTTCTGAAGAGAAATAGTGTTTTTCACTGTTGCCACTAAAGGGAAGCCTCCTTTGGGACCTTGTTAGATGCTTTCATGTGAGGACCATTTGACCCACTTCTGACTAGTGAGCAGGCTTAGAAGGCAGTAGTTGCTGGGGGTATGCCTTTGGCTGATCTCCTCCCCCTCTTTGCAGTGAGACAAAACCCTCAGTGGAATATATTAGGGATAATAACGGGGTAAAAATGTCAGTTAAAAAGGGGTGACGGATGGAGTTCCTAGATGAAAATAATAATAATAATAAACAAAAATCCTCACAAGGTGTCTCTGTGTTTACCAGAAAGGCAGCATCACAGGATAACTTCTGATGCCTGTTTTTTGTTTTTTTTTTTCATTTTTTTTTTTAAAAAAAAAAAAAAAAAAAAATGAAATTTTTGAAATTATTTGGTATTTTATTTTTTTTAATAACAGAAATAGTATTAATTATTGGATATCTCTTAGCACAGAGATATCCAATAATTACATTTGAGATACCCAATTTTGGATCTGAGATACCCAATAATTACATAAATCAAGCTTCAATTTTCCTTTTAACATGATGAAATCTGTTTTATGAAGTTGAAACATATATTGCTTAGAAGAAAGTTGATTGGTTTTTGACTGCCTGTTACCAACAAAGAAAAGAGATGGACTGCTTTTGAAGAGTGTTTACACCTAAGCCATCTGAGAACAAGGTGGTATGACAAAGCAGTTGTGTGGTAGGAAAACCATCGCAAAATAATTCAGAATATGTACATGTGATGGTCTCTTTATGTCTGATATCTAAGGAAAAAAAAAAAAAAGGTTCAGTCATAACACTGTTTCTTAGCCAAAACAAAATACCTATTATTTTTTCCATCTCAGCAGGTTCATTCTTTAGCCAAATACAGTCATTTTGATGTTTTCCTGCAGAAAAGTCCACTGCAAGGCAACCAGTTTGAAACGGGTAATATCTGCTTTCTTTTAAGATACTGAAGTTCTACAGAGTCTTTTTAGTTTTTTTGTATGATGCAGCAAGCCTTCGTGCAGGAGCCAGTGATTTCTGGATTATGAGATTATTGTGTTTGTGTTCTTGGGAAAGCTGGTTTTGATGCATGATTTCCTCCCCAGTCACCTCTAAATATGCAAGACAGCAGTGCACGTGGAAGAGATCAGAAATAAGTCACTTCTAAAAAACTGATTTATGTTAAGCTGTGTATAACTACATCAAATATGAAATATTTTCATTTCCTGCCACTGAGGTTACTCATAAATAATCCTTCTGACTCTTGTACAGATCAAAGTAATAACTTTATCAAGAGAGGGAAGCCAGAGAAACCAATTAAATTGTTGTGGCAAGTAGAAAACAAGCAAGGGAGAGAAATCCTTACAAAACAGAAAATTCCTGCTGTTGCTTGGTACTCAGAAGTCCACTTGAACATTAGATATTTAGATCATATTTCAAGGTGTCATTGGTATTGTCAAAGAGAAACTGGAAACCAAGAGATGCATGTCCATAAGAAAAATTGTTCCCCAGTATCTTTTGAATGCTTGTCAGAGCCTTTCAAATAAAAGTATGGCTGAAAAAACAACCAAAGGGATAAAACCAGAATGTTGAGACAGTGTTAGGCCTGAGGAATCCAACAGGATGTAAGATGAAGACATCTGTAGCTGAATAAAGACGCTGCCTTTAGGAGATTATCCTGAAAATGATTGCGGCTGCCACCAGAGAGCAGGAGTGCCAGATGCTGCCATAGCCCCCAGGGAAGCGGCTGTGTGTGATGAGTTGTCGGAGAAAGGAGGCTTGGAAGAACAGGCGTCCTGCTCCAGATCTTGAAGTAGGAAATCAGGCTGTGACAGCCCTACCCTTAGTCTTTGTCACCAGTGAGGGAAAATCTGCTGTAGGCCTCTTGCCATCAATTATCTTTTTTTTAGTATTTGAGATGCGATTTTTTGTCGGAAATAACTAAGATGATACCTTGTACAGATAGTGAAAGCTCTTTATGGAGACTTTGAACTGAAAATGTGTGTTGCTCCATAAAGCGTTAGGATTTTTAATTTGTTAATTATGTGTTTCATGTATTTGGAAGCCAGATGATAGCATTTTTATAATATAAACAGTACATTGTTGCATGAAAATTACATATTTTTGATTCATTAAGTATAGTGCAGTTCAATTTATGTACAGGAATCAAGTATAAAGCTGTGTCATCTCTGTGGATGAAGCATTTGAAGTAAGATCAGGGAAAGCTGAAGAAGCTCTTCAGCAATTGGAGAAACCAAGAAGCTGAAGATTGCTCAGCAGATTGTTCTTGTATGTAGAACCTAAATTATGGCAATTCTGGGTTTGGTTTAGTAGAGTACCGACTGAAATTTCAAAAGAGATTTTTCCCCATCTTCAGTTGTCTCATGGTCAGCCTGTCATTTTGAAAGTTCATTAGCATTCCAAAAACAATCTGGAAGTCACTGTTATTCTGAAGAAACAGATGATTTTTCTGAATTCGTCCTCAAATCCTTGAAGAGAAGGCATGTATGATAGTCTTTAAGTAAATATCCCTTTCTTCTCTTTACTAGCTAGCACTAAGAAGCTGTAGTTTTATGCTTGTCTATTAGTGCTGGAGTTGTGACTTTGGTGCCTTTAAAGCAATCTGACCTTTTTATTATTTAATGGTAAGTCTTTAAAAAGAAAAGAACAAACAAAAATCCAAACACCCATAACTGTGAAAAAAAAAAAAAAATGAAAATGTGAACTCAGAGACATTGAAAATTCAAGATTTTATTAATCCTGTATTGCTCTTAAAATGATTCAAACTTCCTTACATGTTTTTGACACCCCAATGCCTTTTCTCAACTGCATATAACTGGGGAGCTTAGAACCACAAATTGGTAATCAGGGCTTTCAGATTTATATCAGGAATTCTTCAATTGCATCGTAGCAGAAAGGATTTTTGTGATAGTGTCGTTTAGAAATTCCTTAGGATGACAAAATGATTGTGTGTCTATAGTCTGATTTTAATGTACTTTCTTTTAAAGGTAAAGTTTAACTATACATGAAAAAAAGTTCTGTTAGTTCTTTTTTTTTTGTCTTTTGTCTGCCTCTATGTTTACATTGGTATTGAACTACTAAATCTCCCTCCCTATTACTGTGTTCACATCAATTATTTTACTGCACAAGCACTTAATTATACTGTAAGAAACTTCCTTTACTCGCTTATTCAACCCACTCAGCATGTTGAGCTCCTGATTTTAATATCTGTCTCAGAGTTCACCACATGTCATATGTCTTATAGACAGAGTTTATAGAAGATAACCCATATGTCAGATAATAACATCACCATCCTATCCTGTTGACCTCACCCTTTGACCCTACGATGGATAGATTGCTGTCTTGCACAGTCACAGTTGCTAAAGTGTCCTGTCCACTGCCAATTAGGATGGATGTCCTGAGTTTTCCAACATATACAAAATACTTTAGCCAATCAGCAGTAGGCTATTGTGCCATTTGTCTTCATCTTGCCAACTTCATTTTATATTGTGAGGCAACCAAGGAAAATGGAAGTACTTTCCTGGCCCAGCCATGCTGTAATGCTAGAGAGCTAGAGAATAACATGATTTTCTTCTCTGAGTGGTAAGCAGTTCAACATAATGATGGCAGACCTCAAACATCAGGCATTAAAGTGACAAAAACAAGAAACAAGTTTGTGTATCAAGCAGTCTCACCTAAATGCAGTCTAAAAATTGTTAAAAAGAAAAATTCTAACTCAGTGTTACTTGTATGGAGTTTGAAAAAGGCTCCATGTTCTTTATGTATTTTATACTTTTTCATAATATCAGTGTTAATCATTTAGATTACATTCTGTTTAATGATACGTAGGTCATATTCTGTGCAGTTCAAGTTTGAATTCAGTTATTTTTGGGCAGATATATGTAGCCATAATTAACTAAGAATAAAGTATTTTTGTATGCTTTCTGCAGTCTAATTTTGTCAGAAGTTTTGGAAGAAGACAGGTCTTCTTTGACTCCTTAGGAAAAAGTATTGTCTAGTTCCCAAGCAACCATATTTATGTGACCATTCTATAAATGATGCTGGATTTAAGTTATTTTATAATTAGCCTGGCATCCACCCCAGAAGGCAATGGGATGATAATGCAGTTCATGCATAGGTGCCACAACTTTTGTCCACAGCTCTGTTCATGGTCTGAAACTTCTGCATGATTTTCAGGAGCAACTTTGAAAAGACTTGTGCTGTAGCAGACAGTGTTTGAGCTGACAGAAATTTGCTTTAATACAATGCTATCACTGAAGAAAAGCTACCATTTCTTTGTGAAGAGCATATGCAGACAGCGTTTTAAAGTACAGTGAGCCTAAGTTTCTTGTTCTCGTTATCAAACAACTTCTGTTCTCTGTGTGCAGGGCTTCAAATTAGTTCCATTCACGTGTGTTTCTCAGCTAATTGCTGGCAAAGCCTGGCAGTACCCTCTTGAGGCAGTTCTGGGCTCTGGAGTTGCATTTCTGCCTAGTGTGATTCCTTTGACTTGCCACCTACTGGGGCTTTACAGGACTGTCTATATCAGAACTGCAGAGTGGACTCCGGACTCGTTGCCTCTGTGGTTAATGCATTGCTAATGTAAACTCTTCTCAGCCTTAGTGGTCTCCTTTAAGCTGTGGTAAGTCTGCTGGGACCCTCTGTCAGGAGGCCCTGTGAGAGGATGAATAGCAATTTCACAGCTGAATCCGCCCGCTCTCTCTGACATGAGTCAGCAATATTTCATGAATATTTGCATCAGAAACCAATAGCTCTCACAAAGTCATGGACATCTGACCTTTATTGATCTTTAGAAAGAGATCATTGACCAAAGATATAAACGTTGTCTCTGTGGAGAGATGTGCAAGTAAAATCTTGCCACAGATGCAAAACCCATCTAATCCTTGCGCAGATAAGCACTTCTACATAATTGTGATCTTTTTTGATACAGCTCCCCCAGCATCTCTGCCTAAATAATGATTTAGATCAATTTCTGGGGACAACACTAAGTAGTATGGAATCAATTGTAGAAAGTAAGGGCAGAAGAAAAAACTCTGTTGGTCTGCTTCCCATCTCATTACCTGTGAAGGATTGTTCCCCATTGGATATTTTCTAGTGATTTGTCCGTTCCGCTCTTAAAAGTTTCAGGGCCTGGATTTCTGCTACATCCCTTGAGAGACTGGTCTTAATGTATCTTCTTGCCAGGAATTTTGACTGTTCTTTCTTCTTCTTGAGACTTTTTTTTTCTTCCTTTCGTTTTGCTGTTACCTTTAATAATGTTACACTAAGTAATTACAATTTGAAAATGTTCTGTGATGAATGGGTGAGCTTTCATTTACAGCAGATATTTAGAGTTCTATTTGTAAATATTTGTAGCTTCTAAATCAGGATTTTAAAAGTCTCTCTGTTTACAAATCTTTTAGAGCCCCAAATAATCTTTGTGTTATTCAAGTTTATCAGTATCTTTTTTCTAAAAACTGTACAGGAAATAGCATAGGTTTGTTTTGGTGCCACAGCACAGTAGTATCAGAGGATTTATAACCATCTGCCTTTTCCAGTTGACTCTCCTTTGTGTAACAAAAGCTATATTAGACTTTCTGTAGACATTTCTTTCAATGGATATACAACTTTTTGTGTGTTAATACAGTTCAGATGTTTATCCATCTTTTTATGCCTACTTAGATTATATTCCCTTCAGTATGTTATTCACCATTGAAATTGCTCATTTTTTCCTCACGTTTCTAATAATCTTTTTTTTTTTTTTTTTTTTTGTATTATTTTTTCAGTCCTAAGTGACCTAGGCAACTTCTCAAATAGTTTATTTCCACAGCTTCACTGGTAAAGAAATTAGGAAAAATGTAATGTAAAGTTATGTTCTTAATGAGGAGTCATTTAAAATTATTTGGGTCATAATACAGGCAGTAAAAAGAGTTTCTAGTTTCAGCATTTCTAGAAATTGAGATAAAAGCACAAGGTTGTATTACTTCCTAATCCAGTCACCAAAATGAAGTGATCAATAAGCAAACTTGTGCTTACTGTGTTTCAAAGGAAATCCTATTCACTCTCTTTTGGTCTTTAGAAAGTCATGGCGGTTTAAAATTTATCCACAGAACTTGATTTATCTTGCTTCATCCATTTGATTTAGAAACGATATAGAAATATTACTCTGTCAGTAATATTAGGGGATTTTTACTCCAGAAACCATTTGAAGCGGTACATCTACATTTTGCTTATCTGATATACATAACAGTGAAATTTGAATATTGGCTGGATATTGCATGGTGTCCAATTTCCAAAAATCCATTACTGCACACACATTCAAGTTCTTGATAATCTCAGCACTGCAGGTTTTACATCAGTTAACAGCCAGAAAAACATAATTTCAATGAATATGAAGGTGTTTGTGGAGAGGAGACACACTTACATAATACATCTTTTGTCCACAAAAGCAGAAATCCAGGATCTGACTTCCGTAAACCTAATTTTGTGTAAAGAAGGAAGAGCTGGCCAAAATAATTGATCCTGTTTATATTATTTAGTGTTTTTCCACCTTCTAGATATTTCCTTGGACCTACTTTCACTGTTGCTCTACTTATTGTCATAGCAGAGGAGAGCCCTGTGGACATGCCTCTGGAAGGTCAATGACGTGCTGAGAAGTCTGTGCTTAAGTGCCTGGGACCACTTGGTGGCAAAGGGAAAATGTATTTTCAAGTGTGTCATGTAAACTTGATCTGATGGAGGAACAAGCTTAATTGTGCGTAGAAGAGTAATTTGTGTTTTGAACCAAGATACAAATTCTGCTTTTGTTGTACCCTTTCCTTACAAGCCCAGATTCACTGGCAAAGTAAAAACATCTGTGATGATTGAACACAAAGAAAATGGACAATATCTGTCCAATCTTGACAATGTTATTTTCACTCAGGTCCTTAGTGGAATCAAGAAAGCATTGTTATTTGTACACAAGGAGCATGTTTTAGGAAAAAAAAAGATTCAGTATAGCACCTAGAGAGAAATCTGTATGTTACTGCTATTTCAACTCGCTTTTGTTTGTTTTCTCCTAATTTCCTGTCACTAAGTAGCAAAGTAGCATCACTCAAAATGAAACCAGTGTACAGAAAGCTAAAAGGCACGATAAAGGTTCCTTACAGAGCTTATCCATTGTTTTTAGAGATCATAAAACCTTAACTTGAAATTGCTAGAGGTAGTAAAAGCCCCTTAGGTTTCAAATTACTTGAAAAAAAAATAAAAATAAAAAAAAATTGGTAGTGCAATTTGGTGTTGGTATTTTGGCTCTGACCAGTCCTTCACGTATAAGAGTAGGACATGTAAGAGTCAGGCTTTGTTTCCTTGAGGCCTATCAACGTGCACATTTGTGTCACTAACTGTGCAGTGTAGGGAATCAAATTCATTGTGCCAAAGGCGTTCCTGGTTTCATACTTAAAGGTGAATTTCTATCCTTCGGTTAATGAAAATCACTTTTTTCCTTTGTGAATTTCCTTGTTTTGTTTTTTAACTCTGAGCTGATCCTTTCCAAATGTCATAGTGCTGTGTGAAAATCTCGGATTCATTAAAAATGTTCCATGGAGAACTGCTAGGTATTTTTAAAATGTCCCACTTGTTTCCAGGTGACCGAGAAACCTAGGCATTTAGCTTATCAGTCAGTTTTCAGTAAAACAGTCAGTTGTTAGTAAAAAGCATTTTAAATCCTTTTTTCCCTTTTGTTAAAAATATTTGCAGTTACATAGCAAAGAAGTATGGTGGGGTAAAATAAAGATAAACCACATGATCTCTCAGAAAATACAGTTTTGTTTTTAGGATGTGCTCTTGATTTGATATATGCATATATTGAATTACCAACTATTTTATTTTCTTGCAAATGTCACCTTTTGCAGGTGATAATTGACCCACAAAATGCACAATTCCGGTTGTCCTAGGAAAGATAAGACAGGCAAAGAGTTTTCTGCCAAAGCAGTTACCTCAAATCTCTGCAATAACACAAAAAATAAAAGGACATTCAATTTAGGAAATACATAATTTCTCCAAAGCCATGTAGTGAGATCATTAGTTTTCATTCATTTGTACAAATGACCCTCCAGTGGCGTACAGGCGTCCTTGTGGGGCACTGGGTCAGAATCACTGCCAAAGGAAAATATTCAGCAACTAAAACTCTGTCTTCCATAGCTGGGGTGCCCTGAGGGTGCTTTGAGAGATTTCACATTGAAGTATTTTCTTAGCCCCTCCCCGCTGAGTGTGTGAGAGCTGATGAGATCACAGCTTGATATCAGATAACTGCAGGCCAAATATTCTCTAAGAAGATAAATAACCCAGCTATATAGGTCACTGGAAGAGATCCTGACTTCCCTAAATCCGATGAAGGCAGGGTTTCACCTTACAGGTATGTAAGTAATCAATTTACTGTCAAGATGTATTTACAAAAAAGGTCGTTTTGTTTGAAAACACGCTTACTTTTCCTACTTGCTGTGATACTTGGACGTTTTCAAACAAGTTTTTATGTGCTGAAAGCATGCAGAATAATAATTAAGCTCAATAATTAGTCTAGTAATAAATATTCAAAGAGCAGACCATCACAAAGGCCTGATTAGGCTATGCATAAATCTATGATAAAACTACAACCCTTCTGCCTTTCTATACAAAATGGATACTTATGTTCAGATAAACAGTGCACTTTGCATTTTTAAAGTGTGAACAGACTAAATCATATAGAAGAAATGCTGCATTTTATAGAGATGTGTATGGAACTTTTAACATACAGATTGAAAACAAATTGTCACTAGGAGAAAGCAAAATCTTCTGCTTTGTCCATTTACAATGAAGAAAATTAGGACATTTTTCCACTCACTGCATGTCTTCATTAATGTTTTTTTTTGTTGTTGTTGTTTTTTTTCCTTGGTTTGATTCTAAAATCATTTACAGCAGGACACCATATTTGAATGGATTCAGTATTTTTTATTTTTCCTTGCACTGTTGTCAGCAAACACAAATATGTCCAGAGTCCTGAAAGCCCCTCAGAGCAATTATAGCTTAAGTATAGTTTTAAAACAAGTAAAAGCTGTCCGCACCCTTTATATCAACATTAGCCTTCTGCAAAGTGCAGGTGTTTGTCAAACAGCCATAGACAAAGGTCCATTAGGCACTCAGTTTTTTATTTAAAAGTCTTCTGAAACCTTCAGCCAAGTAAGCAGGTACGAATTTTTGCTCAGAGCAGAAGATGACACCACAGGTGAAGCGAAGCAGTGATCTGGAATAGGCACCAGTCACAGTGAAATTACGCTGTCCTGCCCTGAATAGCAGTTTTTCATCCATGCAGAGAAAGTGAGATGTCAGGGAAAGTTCTCAGTTCCTTTGCCACCTCCGATGAGCAGCAAGTGGTCTGTGTGACTTTTCAGATGGGTGATGAGCGTTGCTTTGCTACTGTGCTTGTTAAGTGAAGCAGGGAATAAAAAAGAGCCATGCAGGGCTAGGAAAACTCTGGGACATTGTCTACTAAGAAGGTGGGAGAACCCAGGGTGTAAGTTAAGTATGCAAATATTGCTCTGTAGGAAAAAGGCCATGACACACAGTTCCACAGAAATTTGATTTTTTAGTACATGCCCTTCGGTCCTTGAGGTTACAGTAAAACTCTTACACAAACAACTTTACTTCATAAATTTCATTGATGCTTAAAGTACGGACAAAATCTTGGCTCTTGAACTTTAAGGCTGAGTTAGGACTTCAGTGGATGCATTTAATTTAAGATACCAGGGTTCCGACATAAATATTTCCTAATCCTTTATGCTGCACTATAATTTCTTCCCATGCTTTGTTTTGATCAGTTTATGTGTTACATTAAATCAAGGTTACCTTCCTAAAAGAATATGTTCCTAATTTTTCAAATGTGTTTCAGGTCAAAAGAGCTTTGAAAGATCGTATTTTCTTTGGCTTTTAGTTGTTCTGTGCTTTATGAGTAAAAAGACATATTTTTAATCAGTTTCTCTTTGGCAGACAGTAGTAGCACATGGCAAAGAACTTTTTTCCTTGGTTTGACAATTACCCTGCTATATGGAATCTGTAAACAGTCGTGCTTAGATTTGTACAAAATCCGATCATCTCCTAATCTTCAAGGCCTGCCAAGAGCAGATGAGAACTGATAAAACAGAAAAAGAAAGCAGACTGAAAAATGATGAGCGTATGGGACAAGAAACAAGACAGCCTTGTGATCTGTCTATCTAAAAATAGATATTACTTTCTCTCTTCTTTATTGCTGCTCCCCCTCTGCTCCCAGCTTGCTCGTGCTCTAACCAGCGGAGGGGATTACCCGTCACAATGGAGGGGCACAATGGTGTCTGCTGGAACAGGGTGAAGATCCTTTTTTGTATTTTTCTCTCTCCAGTCACGCTACAAATGGCTGTTTTTTTCTTCTTCATCATGATTGATGTTGTCATAGCCCAAGTTAAATGCTGATCCTTTGACAATTGGCTAATAAATAATATGCCTCTGAAAGTGTTGCTCTGCGTGTGTGGAACACACATGAAAATTATATGATACCTACTTAGCATTGCTAATCAATATGTAATGCATATCCTTCAGCTAATCTTTTTGAGCAATTAAAGCAAATTCAAAAGAGAGATTATCATGTGTAAACAATGACGGCTTAGATATCTTGCCTACTGGCCTAAGGTCTCGCCACAGATCCTGCAGAGTTTACCTTCTGTATCAGTAGTTAATTAAGGTGAAACATGAGGTAATTAGGGCTAATCCCAGTGCTATCCTGCTGGCCTATTGCCTCTCAGGCCATGCCCTATACCAAAGCATTTTCACAGTTTGTGAAATGTTGCCATTTTCAGAGCAGATTTTAAAAATTGATGCCCATGTTTATTACAGGCAGTGTTCCTAATCCTTTAAAGGAGCTACCGTGAATACAATCCAAGTGGAAAGAGGGAAAGGACGGCACCATTTATTTTTCTATGGGTTTGAAAACTGCAGTGTTGATACAACTTTACACTAGGACATTGCTTGTAATTGACGAGGGATTAGGGGGATTAAATTTGTACTCTATGCTTGTTTCCAACTGCTTGTGTGAAGCTTCTTTTTTCTAATGCTTTACATTGATGACACGGGAGAGGGATGCACACTCTTAGGAGGTGAGTTCTTGCACAGGCAAGGCAAAGTGATTCAAACTGAAAAACCCATGTCAGTGCCTTGAAGAGCTGTCTGAGACGAACATCGAGGTGTTACTCCTCAGGAACATTTTGGCCTTCCTGAAGCAGTTGAGAGGCCCTGCTGAGTTATATCTGATATGTATCCTGATTCAGAATACATATTCCATTTGCACAACGAGGATTTCAGTTGCTAGAGGCTATTTTATTATTGAACGAATGGGTTTGACTTCTTGTATGATATGTCTAACTACACAGAAAGACTTACTCTTTTAACAGAAAATAAAACAAATTTGTTTTAAGCCAATAATAAAATAAAGAGTCACCCTGGAGGCATTTTAATAGCCTATTAAATTTTTAGGCTGTCTGATCTCAAGTCACAAGTCTGATAAAATGGTGTAGTTTTCCAGTTAGCTGCAACTTGGTGTGAATACACTAGAAAGTGGTAACCCTTGTTTCTTTCATACTTCCTGAAGACAGTTAGCTGACCCAGAGCTTGTGAGCCCTGCAGTTGGATGTTTAGGTCCCTGTTCTCCTCATGGAGAATCGTCTTCGATAGGCTTCAGCCCATGCTAGTGCCCAGCAGAGGGGGACGGATGGGGAGAGGTAGTCAAAATGTAACGTTCACAATTTATGGAAGGGTGGTTTTGCTCTTAGTTGACATATATTTGACTATTCTAATTACAAAACTGATTTGGATTATTACAATTATGTCATTTATCCCTGCTTTTCCAGCAATATTGCTTTGCTTGACTCTGCCTTACAGTTTGAAGTGTCAGTGCTCTCAATGAGTCAAAGCACTAGCCCTCTTTGACTCTGGTTTACCAAGCTGTTTGATTTGGAGGCTGTTAGTCTTCAATGCGGTATCACTTACCAGAATACTGTTTATTTTGAAGTGCTGGGGAGTGGATGGGCGTGTTTCTTCAATTCCTTGTCATCCATTTTGTTTTTCCTGTTGGAATCTTTATCTTTACTGAGGGCTGCAATCCTTACATTTTAGATAAATAGGCATTAAAATCACAGGCATAAGAATAAAAGGTTCTATCTTAGGTTTATTGGTTTTTAGACATTTAATATGCTTTTTACTTGATTTCAGCTTCTAAAACTGGAGGAGGGGCTTTTCTTTCTGCATAAATGCAAAGAGGATTTGCAGCATGACATTTAGAAGTATATTGTATGAGGTTTGCTATTGATCCCTCTGGTGGGGATGAGTGCTCAGAGGGAATAAATGGGCTGCTTTTATGAGGCTCCCTGTCATCATGGATTTAGCTGTTTCATTTGCAGATTCCTGTAAATGTTTGCCTGATTTATGGCCAGTAATTTTCGTTGGAGAAGGAATCGACATATCGTCAGCAAATGACTGCGTGTCATTAATACTTTCAAATGGCATGTGAAAATGTTCGTGCACTTCCATTGATCCAGACTGTTTCCCACTTTACAGCTCCAAATGTTTTAGTGTTTTGTTAAAATTACATACACGAGGCTTGGGACACAGTTTGGTACTAGGGTGTGGGAAAGTGTTAGATGAATAAATCATTACTCAGATTCATTGTCTAGCATAAAGTTTAAGAAAAAGAAAAAAATAAAAAAAAAAAAAAGAAGAAGGATCAGGATCAGACTTCAGTATTTAATAGTTCCACCTGAGAATTTGAAGTTAATTTTGCATTATTCTACTGGCACCAGAGGTGACTGGAGTTACTTTCTTGGTGAAATATGAAATAGTAGCCCACATCATAAAGGCATTTATTTAAGCATTTTCAACTTGCATTCTAGGTTAGCTTCAGAGCCAGTTGATTATGTGCTAATTACTTAATTTTTTCTTATATCATTTTATTTTTCACATACTGTTTTTGCTGGCAGTTGATCCGCTGAAGCATCCCCTAACCCAGGTAAGTGTTTTAATGCAGGAATTCTCATAGCTAGGATAGAGTTTTTTAAAAATAATCCATGAAAAACACACTGAGATTGTGTAACTGATAATAATAAAATGTGAAGCCTAAAAGTAACTCTGTTTTTTAGAGTGCTGTGTGTATATGATACTTCAGTGTGAAAATACCATCTTTGATTCTTATGCTTGGAGTGAGATCTCTTCTCCAGGGAAGCATTCATATTAGCATGAAGGCATTAGTTATTTATTTTTTTATCTGCTGGTGATCTCTTTTTGTTTTTCTTATTTGCTGGTGCTGCCACAGCAGTTCCTTGGCAGGTGGTTTTATCCTTTATTTATTCTGTATGTTGCACACTCGTAAGCTAGTGATCATGCTAGTAATATGGTCACTAGCTGCACAAAGAACAGAGTATGTTATTTTTAATGGTACAGTGTAGGCTATGTCTGCTTGGCATGGCTGTTCAGAGTTGGAAGAGCTGAACTCTAGGTCAAATCTACAGGTTTACACTGTCTGTTTAAAGGTGCCAACTGCTTAGCTTGTAGGCATAGAGCTGTAATCCTGGTTCCTGTTCTGTATAATCTCCAAGGTCTCTGATACCAGTGCAGTACTTTGGAGTCCTTAATATCAAGCATTGAGATATCAAAAAGCCTCTATGAAAGTATGAATAGGTAATACTGTGATATAACTGTCAAATAACAGAAAGGCATCTATTTTTGTGGGATTTTCTATATTGGTCTCACTGTGTGTCTACATACATATTCAAATATAATTTTATTGCAGTGTCTCAGGAATCTGAATTCACATTCCTGTTTGTCATTATCATTGAATACGCATGGAGTGAGACAGAAATTGATAGCCGTGAGAAGAAACATTAGAGAAGAGTCCTTCAGGTGACTTGCAACCGTTCCATAAGTACACATGCTCACAGCTTGGCTGTACATGTGATATCAAAGCAAGATAAGGAGGAATTAGGTTACTCAAGCAGTCTTTCACTTCCAAACTATCTGTTTAAATTAAATTCAGCAGCAGGGTCACGACAAGATGCAACCTTCAGTAAGTAGGATCTTTCTCCTTACTGAAACACAAGCGTGCACAAACTTTTCCTGAAGAAGAGTACATAGTCACCACTTCTGTGAAGACCCCAGGAGATGCTGGAGGCTGATTAAGAGGAGTCAGGGAGGTAGGCTCTGTTGCTTAGAACTGGTCTCCCAATTCAGAGTGCTCGTGATGCTGGAGGGGCCATCTTCCCGTGTGACTTGTGGGTGTTCACATTAGTACTGGGGACATTTTTGTCTGAAAAGATAGAGTGCTTCCTTGTTGCAGCCAAACCAGTTTTTTTTTCTTTGCTATTGACAACTTCAAGCTGCCCTTTCTTAGTTTCAGACACACCAATTTCACATCGAACATGGATAAATGAAATAATGCATGGCATCTAAGTGGTAGTGGAGAGGTATTTTCATTACTGTGAATTTGGGAGGAAATGTATCTATTTTGTTCTTGTGTTCAAGTATTGCCTTGTATAGCCAATGCTCCTGTGGAAATATCACTTAATTAGTCAGAAATTTGCTGCATGTTGCCTTTATTATTCCACACCGTGCCTGCTCCACCTCTTTCTCACCACCAGCCTTCAGCAAAACAAACCCCCTAGAAAGATGAGCTGCGGGAAGCAAAGGAGAGGATTATTCATTATTAGCAATTGTTATACAGAGAAAAGCTAATCTGTTTCAAGACAGCCAGCTTCTTTGTGCATTAGGAGCTCCCTTTAAGAGTTTTTTGACCTGTCTTTGAAAATTTAACATTTTTTTTGTAAAGTAACAGTACTTTTACAAGTAACAGTTGGTTACTATACAGATCAAAAGATAAATTGTGACTGAAGTCTATATACTTCTCTAGCAAGGTATTCCTTTCTTTGTATTACAACAGTGATGGATGGGAATATATTTGTTTTAAAACAGTGAATCTCCAAACACTTTTCAAGATGTTAGCATCTTTTTTTCAGTTTTTCCAATAGACATTCTGAAAGAGCAATAAATAAATCTTTCAGCAGGTGATATGGCAGAAACACGCTAACATTTGCATCTCCTGATTCACAGTGCACAGTTTTACCCATTTCCTCCCATACTGTACAAAAAGATAAAACAAAATACATTAAAAATATTTTATATTTTACCAGTTTTTTGAGCATATCAGATTATTCAATAATGTTAATGAAAAAAATTCTGAGTGCTTCTGCAAAAATGTCCATGCATGTCCACCTGTGTGAACTGTGAAGCTGTTTTTCAGATAGAGCCAGTTATATTATTTCCTTCATATATGTTCTATTAAATCTAAATGAAACATCAGTGATCTCTGAATCTTCTTGTTTCTTTTTGAAGATTTTTGATAATCTTGATTATCTGGAGATGCATCTTTAATTTTTAGGGCCATATATATATATATGCACTATGGTACAGCATTTATTAACACCCGATGAAAATATAAAAAAAGGAGAGTAATTAAGCTCTGCCAAGTTATTGCTGATATCAGAATCTTATGTTTATATTCTCCCTAATTAAGATTTTGACTTTGCTGTCACTCATAATTTCTGATAATGTATGAAATAAATCATGCTACTTAATCTTGAAAAGGGAAGAAAAAAAGGTAGATTCATTGTATTTATTTCACTTTTTAATACTACAGAAAAGATGGGAATGTTAATTTGGTAAAGTGAATGTAATGGTGATACATCCAAAAAAATTTTTTTTGAATGAATGACTTTGAATACACCAGAATCACAAATTTGAGAGTAAAGTAAATGAGTGCATAAATGCAGTTGTTTTTTTTTTTAATGTTAGGTTTCTGAGAAAACTTATATGTAAGCAAACCTGTTCCCATTTCTTCTAATGAAAAATGGCTGTCTTAAAGAATTAGATGGCTAAGCTGAGCTAGTGTAAATAGTAGACAGCAGAAGATTATGAATTTCTTGGGATTTCATCTGATTTATCCCAGCTGATGACTTGATGTCTGAAATGCTGGTGTAACAGCCAAGATTCAAGTTCTGGCACTGCTTGTGCTGAGGCTTTGTACTGGCTGTTTAAGTCTTGGCTACACCCTTTCACCCGATGTGCTTTAGACTGGTTGTGGAAAGATTTTGAGGCTTCGGCCACGTCAGCATAACAGCTGAGTCCTGGGAGCTGGGTGGCTCATGAGGAAGAGGAGGAGGAAAAGGAGAAGGAGGAGGATCGCTCTCGCCCTACAGGAGGGCAGCATGCAGACCGCCATAGGAGGCACCGCAGGTCAGTGCAGGTTGATGGGCCAGGCCCAGCAGGTATGTGGAGCAGTGTCAGGTACACACATACATGAATATGATGCAGCCTACTCAAATCCCACCTGTCTTGCGTAGTGTCTGTCACCATGGACAAGCGCTAAAACAGGTTATTATTTCAACCAGTATGTCTTAGATGTATTACAGAAAGGTTAATTTTTTGCAACACCTGTAGTTACATTCATTTTAGTAAGTAAATAGCCAATCATTTTTAGCAGCAAATCAAATCATCATGATTCATTTTTTTAATAGTAATCTTGGAGTATCTCTTTGAGGTCGCATCTGGACCAGGAGAGCCTCTTCCAGATGTCAGGATTTCCTTTTAGGGAGAAAACACTTCTGGAATTGTGGCACAGATCTGAGTAAAGTAGTTAGAAACTTTATTTGAAGTCTAGATCTGGAAATAATGCAAAGATATTTGGACTTTAGCCAATGCATTAACCCAAATCTCAGATTACTTTCTGGTGAGGAGACCTTGGATTACTCTAAATCTTCAACTCAGGCATCTGCTGTTCTCCTGGTTCTCTGGTCTGTCTGTACCTCCTTCCAGCACCTCCTACAGGCTGATTAATGAAGCCCTGTTGCTGGCACTCATGAGATGTGTTGCATGTAGCATCCTCCCAGCGGGAAGAAATGTTGCTTGTTGACGTTTGACTGCACGTGAGGGAAAGCAGCTACCGATGGCTGAAACTGTGGACGTTTCCTGCAGATAAAAGCTGGATAGTGACTACTGGCAAAAGGACCAACAGACAAGAAAGCCCAGCAGGCTTTTAGATCCATAAAACACTTGCTCCCCAACTGTCACACTTGCAGCCTCAGCATCTGGCATTCTATTGACTCATTTCACCTGAATCCACCAGCCAGCTTCTATCTGTTTGAGTTTTCAGGTTTAACACATAACATGAAATCCTTCCCCCACATACATCTGCACTGCAAAAAAAAAAAAAAAAAAAAAAAAAAATCATAGCTCTAATAGGAAAAAGAAACAGTTTTGCTTTCTCTATTTAATGAACCTAAGCATATGAATTCCTAGTTTTGTGTTTTTGTTGGTGATTAGAGTTTACACTTGGGCAGATAGCAGAACATTTCAGTATACTTAATTGCTTTAGTTAGTTTTTAAAATACTAAAAAAATATGAGTTTCTTAAACTAGTCTTTGTGCTCTTTATATCTTAGATATCTCAGAAATGATTATTTTGCACATTTGCACTGACTAGTATCATAACCTTAGAAGACTTTTACAATGTTATTTTTTTAAGAAAGACTAAAATATAAAGAAACAAAGAAAGGTTTAAGAAGGAAACATCTCTTGTCTTTTCCTTTTTTTAAAAAAAATATTTCATTTTATACTTTCTTTTAACTGTCTTGAATATTTTCAGACTTTGTTAATATTAGAGGTCATTCCCATGGGAATAAACATAAGAAAAGGAGGATTAGATGAAATTGCATGCATACATATGCTCAGTTACCCTTGTGCTTTATTGATCCAAGGACATCGAGTACATGCTCCTCCCTGTTGAGAACTGAGAAGATGCTGAATCCGTCCTCAAATAATCTGTAAGGCAAAGTGGATTATTGTGCTCTTCATTTTACTGCCTGTGGCTGGCCAAAACTGCCTCATGATTCTCTGGGCAGCTCTGTGTCACAACTGCACCCAAGCACTCTGCACTGAAAGGCATTAAATATGGAGTAGAAAACAACCCCAAAGAGAGGCGGAGAGGCAAAAGTACACGTTAGTGGCTTGGGCAGTGCAGCTGTACAGGTTGAGGGAGAGGTTGGCTGGAGCTGCCCCAAGGCACGGTCCAGCCCCTGCCAAGGGAGCAGTGACAGGCAAAAATAGAGGAAGCCATCAGTTTTGGAGAACAGCCGGAGCCGATGGGGTTTGGGCTTTGTATTTTGCTTAAAATACATGATGCATTTGACTGGATTAGAGTTGATAATGCTTCAAAGGAGAACTCTGCTGTAGAAGTGCATATGTGTTATGCATAAAGTAGCATATGCAGTTCAGATTTTCTTTCTCTGTAGCTAGAAGCTTTGGAGCTTATGTTTTAGTCCTGGATATTGACAAGTTAAGCTGGATGTTGACTAGACGCAGAGAGAGGAGGAGAAAAGATTGGATTATATGAGAAATAAACATTCTTACATTTGCAGTTAGAGTCATACTTTGGGGATTTAGAATGAAATGGAAGAATTGCTGTTCTGTGCTGCCCGTCTTTTCTTGAAAGCTAGGGCATCACATGTACGTGTGGGTATGCGTACCTACATACATTGTCATTCTCACAGGGGCGAATTAGAGATGAACCCCTTCCCGAAGGCATCTTGTTCTGTGTCTTTTCAAGTTCTTTGGCAACATGAAAAGTAATACCTAAGTAGGATTGAATGAAACCAATAGTATTTCACATGTGGCATGTTTAAGAATCTTATTTCATGTATATTATTTCCAAATCTAAATTGAAGTGAAAATGAAAGCCTGAAGTCATATTTTGTGAATGTTGACAGAAAGTCATTAGAAGGAAAGGAAAATTTGTGTCAGAATATTGTACAAAGGGATAAGAGTGCTTCTGGACAGAGATACACAGTAAAAAACAGTTTATCTGTCGAGGTCCAGCTACATTTTTTCATGCACAGATGTGTACAGTTTTTAAGTCGTCTTTCTCTCTCCTCTCTCTCTTTTCCACCATCCAAAAGATTAGAAATAAAATCAATGGGGTCATTTCCACTGATGCATGGAACTTTCAAAGCATAACACTGAATGATAAAAGGCAGTCTGTCTGTCGCTGCAGTGCATAGACTCTCTGTAACCAAAATAAGAGGGGAAGATAACTGAGAAATGCATAATTTTGTGTCAAATGCTGTGAGAAATAGCATTTGTTAAAAATTTATTTTAATCACTCTGTAAAGGTGATTTTTAAAAAATATTAATTTTTGAGACATAAGCACATTGAACTGTATAAAGGTTACAGAGTGGAATACAAGTGGACTTGGCAGGATACTTAAAATTTTCAGATTCTTTATTGGAACAATGTTCTCAACTGAAATATGTTTTCAGCAGTTCCGCTGATCTTTTTCTTATTCTCTGCATTGTCTAATTTTCCTGGTCTCCTCCTGGAGCTTGCACACACAAAATTACATGAAAGTACAGCAGGTGCTATTGTCCTTCAGAAAATCTCTCAGAGAACAGCCCAACACAAAGCTCCTACAACTCCTTCCAAAGCAGTGGGGCTGAGGCACTCTCCCACCCCAAAAGTGAGGACTCTGAGGTCACTCAGTGAGTGGGCATAGGGAGAGCTGAGCAAGAATTGTTTGTAACAAAGAAGCACGGGTGCACATTTGAAGAAGTTGCCTTGAATTTTGAAGTCTGTATAGTTGTGGAAGGAGCAATGGGCTTGCTCTTTGGGCTAGTCACCTGCCTCTTGGGGCGACTGCAGTCCCCGTGCAGTCCCCGTGCCTCTGGTGTGGAGCTGAGTGCTGCCCGTGCCTAGATGCAGGCCTCATTGCATACCCAGGGCCCTGCGGAGGGACAACGATGTGCATCTCTGCCGCTCCTGGGGCTGCTTGCCCTCGCCATCTGCCTGACAGCAGCATATTCTCCCCAGAGCAGCACGTGGCACAGCAGGACCTACTACTGTGCCGCTGCTGACTGTTCATCTTCAGACATCTGCTACTTGTGAGCCGGGAATCGGGTAGCCTTGCTTGCACCATCTACAGCCTCAGCACACAGCTGGTGTCCCTCAGAACTGGTAGGAGAACTCAGGAAATGTGATGATGTTCACTCCCAATTTGTGTATTGAGTCTAGATCAACACATAGTGCACTGTTATCTCCCATTCTCCCTTACATATACCCTTCAACTGATGGAAAGAACAGAAAGGGGCAACTTTTTTTTTTTTTTTTTTGAGCTCTTCTTTTCTTCTTTTCGTAATGTTTTATTAAAAAGGGGGTAGAGGAGATGCTGTTCTACTATGATTTTTTTTTCTTTTTTTTTTTTTCTTCTTTTTCTTTTTCTTTTCCTCAGGACTTTTATCCTCTTTATTCATGTTGTCTTCAGACTCGAGAAGCCACTTCTTTTTAATAACATGAAGCTTAGTTTTTCTTCCTTCCTCAACAATTATTAAAGTTATGTTTTCCACTGTGAGCAGAGTCTGATGTAATTACAGGACCCATGGATTAGCATTTTGCCATATTCCCTATGCTTCTTATGCAGTCTTTCCTAGTCTTGAGTAAACATTGCAGGCTTGCAACCTGCATTAATGTGATACTCAAAGATGAGTTCATAATTATGGGTGGTAGGAGAGGACAAAGACAATGCATTTAAGATATCTCCTGGGTCAGCAGTGCACTTATGCTAGATGAGAATATAACCAAGTTTGTTCATGAAGGTTCCAGCAGGCAGCAGCGATGGGGTGTATCTCCTCTTCAGGGGACTGAACGTGGTGGGTTTGAGTGAGTGTTTCTTTGGAGATGCTGAGCCCAACCTCTCTGTAACATTTCTCAAGGTGGGCTCCTCAAACTAGTAGTTTCTACAAAGCTAGGCCACGGGCTTATGAGAAGGAAGCTGGAGAAGAACACCAGGGAGGAGTAACAATCACTGGTAAGGAAATGAGAGGTTTCAGGTGATGTTTCAAGGATGTTCCTGGGTAAACATAGGAGGAGGACACCCAGGTAGCAGCCAGCAAGATAACTTTGGCCAAACAAGAAGGGGAAGTACAAAGGGGTAGATGAGCTGGGGTGAGAGCAAGTTTTTATATAAAAGTGCTGCAACACAACATCTGTCAACCTACAACAGGTCTAAAGGTTTTGGACACAGTGCTTGCAATTGAGAACTGTTGTGCATGATGAGTAGCAAATGGTTTGTTGTTCTGCTGATTCTCTGCTCTTTGAAAGAACATGGTTGAAAAAGTAATAGTCCGACAAGAAAACAGATTTTTGTTGCTTTTCTGTTATCCTTTTCTTTAGAAACACACAATACTATTTCATCAGTTACTTCTGTTTATGATCTAGTGATACTGATAGATTTTGCAGGTCTGCTTTGCTATAGGTAGCTGTAGTGGCAGATCATCCTAACTGTATTTTTCTTAAGTTAAAATCAGTGTGTTGCAATTAAAATTTTGTGCTGGGTAATATCAAACAAATCTGATTGATAATTTCTAGGCGGTGATGTCATCAGAAATTTAGGATTTTTATTTTTTTAATGTTTTTATTATTTTTTATTTATTTATTTTTAACATAGTCTTTTTAACCATATATGTAATCTTAGTATAAAATCAGGCATTACTTAAAGTGACCATCTTGACCTAAACTGAAGGAGAAGAGGGTTTTAGTCATATTTATTGGTGACATCCAGGTTTGCTGCTTTAACTTTAGCCAGGGTTGTTTTTCCATTATCAGTACAAAGTGAAAACTTTTAACATAACCATTGGAGGCATGTTTTTTATGGAGTGTCTTGTCCCTTGAATTTCTTTAAAACAATCACCTACTCCCAAATGATGAGAATTCGAAATCTTCTGTTTAACTAAAAATGTCTGCATAATATTTTAGCAGCTTGTTAACAGGCCTGCAGACAGGTACTAATTACAGCCCAATTTACAATACATCAGTTTAGCACTATTGATCTGTTTAAAAAAAAAAAAAAGAGAAAGAAAGAAAGAAAGAAAGTAAACTGAGCAAAATCTAGTCTTGTTGCTGAAGGAATGATGTATTGATTCTATCTGACAGTGCTTTGTCTACAAATCAATGTAGATGTGCAGGACAGACCACAAGAATGAGAAAGGGTCACCAAAGGTCAGTAAAAGAACAGGGTGCCTGAGATTATTGGAGACAATGAAATGAACATATCATAAAGTAGACCTGATTGGTGTTTGTAAAAGGAATCTACCAGTAACAGGTTTTATTACATGAGAGGAATAATATATTCTAATTTATAATTAGCTTCAGGTGCTATCCATTTAACAGAGTTAAGGAGGATTCAGGGTCTGTTCAGCTGTTGCTGACTGCAAGGAGCCTTACAAAACTTAAATAGCAAACTGCTTACAGCTCTGCAAGTTTGTAAAAACTGACAGGTATGCTTCTGAGAGTCGTTATTTTTTGTCCAAGATAATAGGCCATTTTAAAATGCAAGTATTCAGAAATTCTTAATCCCATAGAAACTACAGGTCCTTGCTTCGCTGTAATTGGTGGATCTGTAGTGCACAGAGATTGTAGTTTTATTACATTTCAGCTTTCCACATTTAAAAAATAAGTAGGTGTGTGGTGGTTTAATTTGACAACACTTAAGTGTCTTGTACCACAGTGTGTTATTCATTCATATATTTCTCGTGTCCTTGATGTCCTCTGAGACCAAGGGCTTTATATTTTAAATAAGGTGGACCACTACTATAATATGATTAATCCCTTGCAGCTTTCATGCCTTCTAAATCCTTCCTCATTCTGCTTTAGAAATCTAACTTTTACGATGAGAGGGATGTCTGCTCTACACAAGTATTATAATTTAGGGCTTAATCCCCAAAATGAATGTTTAATCTGCACTGCAGCCTTGTTTAAAGAGCTTCTGAAAAGGTGTCATTCAAAAAAAAAATTGCTTCCAGAGCTTTCTAATCCACGTTTTTACATCAATGCTATGATTTCCTTATGTTTTACCATATTTTCTAGCTAAGTGTCTAACACTGGGTGATAAAAGGTTGAGGATACATGTTCTTCCAATATAATCACAGTGGAACACTGCTACTTTACCCTCCCCTCTAAGGAGTCAGATCTAGCATAGTTTAGAATTAGAGATGTGTAGTCACTGCATCTCTTCAAAGCATGCAAGCTGTTTTGGTTCACAGTGGCTTTGCAGTAAGGGAAACAATATCTGCACCTTTTATCTCAATCCCCTATTTTTTGTCTTCTGGGACAAGATAGTTCTTATGGAAGATATGGTACACTAGCATTTAGTGGAATTGCTTTTAAGAATAAAATTGGTTATAAAATGAATTATTAACATTAGAATACCTTTGGGGACTTCAGGTCTTTAAGATGGTCAGACATGATCTGTCAAGACTATGCAAAGGGAATGTTTAAGTTTTAAGGGAAAATGTTTTATGGGATGGTACTAGCAACAAACAGTGACAATTTATTTGAATTAGAAACGACTTAATGTAACGCAGATATTATGGCAAAAGTTGTTGTTCCTAGAATGTATCCTACCTCTGTCTTAAAGAAATAGGGATGGAAATAAAAGCTGAGTTTTCAAAGAGCTGTTAGTTCTGATTTGTGGTTTTCAGCCTACTCGTATTTGGAAAATCTGTTTTCATTCATTTAAAATCCTGCAGAAGTTTTAAAGAGGGAGGTAAAGACACTGAAATCACTTCTTTGCCAAGGAACTGGTGGTCAATTTTGAAGTTCACTGCCTATGCAAAGTCAGGCAAAGTGCCTGTTCTTTGTTTTATTAATGTACTCTATTTGTCTTTGGAATAAACAGGGAATTTCATTTTTTTTTGGCAAGATTAATCCTTTGCCATTTGTATGCATGGTGTTCATCACAATTTGTCCGAGCATATAAGGTAGACCAGAAATATCCATTCATCTCTTTTATGAACATTACCTTATTAACCATGTTGGAAGTATCCCAAATAATGCATTCATTAGAGGTATACGCTGTCTGAAATGATCATTTCAAAACCTGTCTCCCCAGGGGGTTGGATTTATACATACTGAGTTAAATGATTAATGAAAGTATGGCACATTAAGTGTTCAGTATTTCAAGTTACTGCAAAGTGTTCATCAATGTTAAAATGATTTTGATTTAAAACATCACAGTCAAAATTTCTGTTTTCATTTGTAATTTCCTATTCCATTTTGTTGCAGTCATGAACCATAATATTAACTAAATTTCATCTTGCAAGGTGATGACCCTCCTAAAAATCACTGCCTTACTTAGGAGTTGATGGCTTTACTTATTTCACAGGAAGACTTGGTATCTTTCGGGTTTGAATCCACTAATAGCAAGAACGAATTGACTAAATAGCACAATAAGGAGTAGATTTTTGAATATTGTTTTTGCATTAGGACTGAAGAAATCTGATCTGTCCTTTATAAAATAACAGAGATTTATTTAAAATACTAAGTGTATTTCTTCCTGCAAGATAAAAGCAATTATTCTGGAGTTTTGGCGTTTCAAGAATCACATCACATTTCCACAAGATAAAGAAGGAACAGTCACTGGGAATGTGCACTGAAGTGTGCACTGAAGGTTGCCAGCAGCTAAGTATAGGATGAACATGGTCTGATGATGCTCTGATACCACATGGAGCCTCCTGCCTCAGGGCGCTGATATTCCTGCAGGGCTTGGAGACTTGTACTGAAGTGAAGGTTTCTGAGAGTTTTTGAGAACCCAACTTCAAAATACCAAATTCACCTAAGCATTTGTTATTTTTAAAAGTTGGAACTTAAACAGCATAGGAACAGTTAATGCCAAATCATCTTCTGTTGAAACTGTGAGGGTAAATGCTGGTGAGCAAATTCCCATGCTCTCATTTTGTCTTGATGAAATGTATTAGCTGATATTTATTACCAAAAAAAAAAAAAAAAAAAAAAAAAACATTTTTTGGCATTTCTGTGGCTATTGGGCTATTGCACTCACCCTCAGAGAATGTTCTCAAGTGGTTTGGGTAGAAAAAGACATTCAGAAGCATGGTTCCCATACATTCATTACATGTAAATGAAGAAGAATACCTTACACTATTTACAACTGACTGAGAACTATTTAATAATGAAAATTAGTCAAATCTTGTAAATCATTAACAAGCAATTAACATTGTTTCTAGAGTTTCAGCAGTATGGGCTGTTCTTACCACTGGAATTGCCAAAGAACTTTATCCACGTCCCGGAGAAGCTGATGGTTAGACAGCAGCATGCGATGTAGGGCTTTGATATGGCAATGGTGTCTTGAGAGAGTGAGGCACAAACTGGCCTTTTCACCTGCTGCCAAGATTCTCTGTGGCTGTCGGAGCCTTCTCTCTCAAATGAGGTCTGCTGGTATGTAGAAAGCCATTCAGCTTTAACAGAGGCAGTACACGATCAGTGCAAAGTATATGTCTGGTATGATGTATTCCTAGATGGGGAGAACAGCTCTAGTTCATACTTCATTTTGCACCGGTTAAAATGTATCTGTGGCAGACATGCTACTAATGTAGCATGACTTGGACCGTATTATATCTTTCGTTAGAAAAAAATGTAGCATCATTAAATAATAATAATAATTTGAAGTTGGATACCAAAAAGACACTCCTACATCTCCTTTAGTTTCAATGAGTTTAAAAAGTGATAGTCAACAGCGTAAAAGATTCAGACATTTGTATAGATGTGTAAGTATGGATTTACTTGCTTAATTCTGGACTTCTATTCTCTAAACTCTGGGTTTATATAAATCAATAGATCTAAAAACTAAGCCATATTTTTCAGGAATTTACCTTCAAAAAAAGCTGCCTCTCCAAGTTAGTTACTGAGTCATGAGTAAAATGAACATTTGATGTAACATTCATTTGTTTAAAGTTGTAATCTCTTCTATTTTTTCATTTTTAAAGGGAAAACTCTTTAAGAATAGCAGTACATATAGGTAAATCTTTTCCAAATCATGCTTCCCAAGATAAAATTGAAATGGTTCTATTTTCTGGAAACCAAGTGACAGCTAAGCTTATGTCTACATGGGAAGTTCCTATACACTGTGACTTGTATTAAAATGTTTGTTTTGTTACTTTTTTGTTTGTTTGTTTTAATTAGGTTGCCCTTCCTATGAGAGAATCCCACTACAGTGTTAAGCAAATGTTATCAATCTTTGCGTAATTTTTAACTTCTGCCACAGTCTTGGGATTCAAATCCCTACAATACAAATTAAATTAGGAATGCCTCTCTGCGGAGGAGATACATAACCTTTCCTGAGTGTTAGTGAGGCAAACACGCAATATTGTTCTCTGCTTTATCTTATCAGGGTAGTCTAATCCAGCCCAGGTCTATGGAGTCAAGCCTCTATTGTGCTGAACAACCACCTCAGAACAATTTCTCTGAAGAAAATAAATGGGTTTCTTGTCAAGGCCATTGTAACAGAAGAGCTGGGGGCATTGATACTGAAGGAGTCATTTTTTTCATGTTGTACGCTAATTTGAGGGTGACATGTTGTAAATGCTGCAGTTTCATAAGTTGCATGAGACATCACTTTGTCTTTTCCCTTCCAGATATTTTCTAAATGTGTCATCATCAGTCATGTATAAAGCATATAATCTTTTATCATCACTATGCACATTCTGACACTGTGGTGATTTAGTCTTAATACCATCCCTATTACTCTGTAAATGAAAATCCCATATTGTATTAGACACATGGTATCTTGTTTTCCTGCCTAATAATTTTCACTGTTTCTCTTCCCCATCATCTAGCACTGCTTCTTTCTGTATGGTAAGGCTTGTTAGTAAGCTGTTTCACAGAGTAATTTAAGATGTTAATTTAACTAAAATTATGTCAGTGAATATATTAAGGGGGATTTAAAAAAAAAAAAAAAAAAAAAAAAAAGAAAAAACACTGGTAGGCCAGTGGTCTTCCCATAGAGCTGTGACTGGTAACTATTCTCTAGAGAAGTCATTGAAAACGAGTGATGGAATTGGACAGCTTTTATAGAGCCAAATCCTCAGGGTATTACTCAGGAAAACTAACTATTGAAATATCAGGCCTCAAGGCTGAAGTCTTCTGTGTGTATGTAACTTTATGCACCGTGAGTATTGCTATTGACTTCAGTGGGATTACTGACAAGGAGTATAGTTAAACATGTGCATAAATCTTTGGGGCATACAGGTCTTTAGAGTTTTCCCTGTTTATGACTGAGAACTTCAAGGTTTATTTTGTAGAAGCTGAGGAAAAAGAAGCTCGTTTATCTTCTTTGTCTGAGGGTCCTTGACAAAGCGGGAACATAGTGATTTCTGTTTCCATTTTCAGCAATTTTTCAAATAGTGAAAAGAATATTTATTTTGCAGATGGAACTGATTGTTAATATATAATTTTAGCCTTCACATGAAATACAGGCGGTTCTTAATAGCATTAACCTACATTTCAGAAGATTAAAAAAAAAATGCCATGTAGTTATTGAATTTGGCTTTAAAACTGTACATATACACACAGGTTTGTATTCACACATGCACACAAACACAATATTTATATAATTTCCTTGGAGAGATGGGAGGTTCTTAATATATTGATTTTTACCTTTTCCCACATTTACTAAATGAACTAAGTAAATAGAAGTAAAATATCATTTACCAATTATTGTGTGTTGTTATAAAACTTTGGATGACATAAGGTCAGTATACAGCCATTTTTAGGCAGAAGAGGTTTTTTTTGAGAATGCAAGTATGAATTGCCATAGAAGTCATTTAGTCTAAATACTAAAGGTGACTTTTAACTGAAAAACCATAAAGTACTTTGCTTCAATACTAAAGATAGCTTTTAATTGAAAAGTATAAGTGAACCTACAAAGCAAGGTTAACGCTTAGTGCTATAATTTTATACATGCACTTTGGCAGTCACAGTGGCTTTGATTCAACCTTGACTTCCTACAAGATCATAAAAAGGCACAGAATAATTTGTTATAAAAGAAATGAGGAGTAGAGTACCAATATGAGATGCATAACAAATTCTGAAGATGAAATGGTAGTGTAGCAATTTATGCCAGTGCCATAATTCTCAGAAAATGTTACAAAGAATAGTCTACCATTCTGCCCTCCTCTTCCCTATTTCAGCTAGAGTAAAAAAATGTTTAAGGAAACAAAGTGTCCTGTACCCTTCCATAGGGTGTTGAATTCCTAATCACACTAAATGTGTTGAATTGGGCTCTTCTCCCAAGCACCAAGTGATAAGACAAGGGAAATGGCCTAAAGTTGTGCCAGGGAAGGTTTAGGTTGGATATGAGGAGAAATTTCATTACTGGCTGTGTGGCATTGGAATAGGCTGCCCAAGGAAGTGGTTGAATCACCGTCCCTGGAGGTCTTCATTAAATGTGTAGATTTGGAACTTAGTAGCATGGTTTAGTAGTGGACTTCAGTACTAGATTAGAGGTTGGACCAGATGATCTTAGAGGTCTTTTCCAACATGAATGATTCTATGCATAACAATGCCTGCTTTTTGTCAGTGACACTGGTAAGCATTTGGGACTTTCATCTTCACCTTCAGAGGAGCCCCACTGAACTTGCCTTCTGTTAAATCTTGCATGCCAAACAGCTTCGGTCTGGTTGCCTGCATCCAGTCCTGCTTTGTGCCTGCGTGCAGCCGCTGAAGTCCCGGGAAGCCTTTAGTGAGCGGGAGTAAGAGCCAACTCCTGTGAACACGGCAGAAGGTACTGCTCCAATTATTGACTGACCAATTCTGCAGTCCGAAATAGGTAAAATCTGCACAATCAGGACACTTTTTGAATAACAAAATGGAGAATGTCACCCAAAGAGTGTAGCATCTCCGTAAGTTACAGAGTGACTGAGTGTAACAGAGTTACCAGATCTTACCCAAACCCAAAGGCATTGTCTTGCTTGGAGGTATGGCATGATTGGTCGAGTTGGTAAAATTAACTTGGTGTTAAAATAGAATTTAAGGGTCTTCATTTGAACTGTCAGATGCCATTGCCTTTCTTTCTGAAGGACCAGAAAGAGATCGCTGAAATATTTGCTAATTGAGAGAAAAAATTGTATTGATTTTTTTGTCTGTGTGTCCCTGACAAATGTTAATAATATCGTACTTAGGTCACTAACTACTTTGCAGTACCATTTAGTGCTAAGGAATCACTTAGGGAGAAAAAAAAAAAAAAGTGGATTTTAAAGCCAAAAAAGAAAAAAACATTAGTTGGTGACACACACCTGGCAAGCTGCATGTTTCCAGGGCTTGTGCTTTCTCTACTAAGGAGTTGTCAGGGAGGAAGTCATATATACTAGCTGACAGTAATAACCTACAGGGAGGCCAAATTCATCCCTTGCATGCACTGCATGTGCTTATATCGTTTTTATGACTTTTATTCTTAAATCTTACAAAAAGTTTAGGTTATGGCCTAGAAATTTAACTGCATTTCATGTTTCTTGGGAAAAAAAATTGCAAAAAGTTCTCTTAAAAATACACGCTGTATGCAAAATATAATGTGGTTCCATAACAGTGGGATATATTATTTATGAATACACCTGCAAATTTGGCCCTAATATGTTATTTTAGTTTCAGCTGTTAAAAAGCTTTAACTTTGGGGTTAATTGCAATAAAGGCTTCCATTTGTAGAATGGAAGCTTTTCTTTCTGTGGTTTCGTATGGAAAGTCGTATACATGTTTATGTGCATATGTGAGTTTTAGTTGTTGTTTGTCTGTTTTGCTTTGGAAACAGAACTGGTTGTTGGTAACAAATTAATCTCTGGGACAGAGTTGTGATGATTGTGAAGTTGTGGCAGATTCACTCATGTAATCTGAGTGATATTCCAACAATGAAGTGCTTTCAGAAAATAATACATGAGCAGCACTGTGCTGGTAAACAACAGTGACTCGTTAATTTTGAGGAAATTTAGGAGGGTATAAACAGGGAAAAGAATGAAGACAGATCCTGCTGGATGACTGCAGCAGACTCTTTATACAGGGAAAAAATCTATTCCCATATGTCCCAAAATAGACATTAAAACCAATGTACCTCTTCTTTGACATCTGTTAGAACAGAATGAGTCCATTTGAAATCCCCCAAACACTCTCATAGTGACAAAGTGTAGTAAATGAACCAAAATGGTTTGGGGAAATGAGAATGTGTAAACAAGCCAGTCAGATGTCATTTACTTTCTTGGATCACTTAGGTATTTTTTTCAGGGCTGGCTATATTAAGTCTTGTGCACAAAGCTGTATTTACTGCACTGACCATAGATTTTCCAGTGCAAAGGACAAGCCTTTTAAATCATGGCTGTTTTGCAGCTCTTTCTCTTAGTTTATTTGATTTGTAATAGGCAGAGCACCCATTTAACAAAAACAATACGTAAGGTTCTTTACTGTTGTTACTAGTGACCAGGCTATTAGTGGGGTCATTTCAATGTATGCTTTAAAAATATTTGTTGCTCTCTGTTAGCACACACCAGGTCACTGCCTGTACGTCAAGAAATTGTCACTTTTTTTTTGTTGTTGTTGTTTGATTGATTTTTTTTTTTTTTAATGCTTGGTAATGATTTCTGTATCTTTTTTTTTTTTTTAATACACCTTTTCACTGCAGTGTAGTTGAAGGTGTCAGAAAAATTCCAAATAAGATATTGTTTGGTAGTGCTAGCTATTTGCAATAATTGAGGACCTTCCTTTATATTTAGAGTATTGATTTCTTATGCAATAGTGCTCCCATTTGTTTTGAGAGAGATGTGGGGATACAGATTTACTCAGTGGTAGATCTACTTTTGTCTCTCTGCAGCACATTCTTGCCCGTATTGTGGTTTACATTTTGGAGGACATTGGCCAGAAAATAAGTCAGGTTTCATGACATTTACAAATAGTTTATATCTAAAATGATTAAAACAACCATTCAACAGAACCTGTGGCTGGCCTGTTGTTCATTGTCATTAGCTCAGAGCAGAGTTCAAAGGTCAAACAGTAGTCTAATCATAATTTAAGTGAAGAAAAGTGATTCACCAAATTATTTGAGCGTTTCATTCCTAATCCCTTCCTTGTCATAGATTAACACAACATAAACTAGAGTGCATTACAGGAGGATACAACCAGTATTTATACACATAATTCTTCCCCAAGATTGTATCTACTTGTTTTTAAGGAGAGTTTCTTCGTATTGGTGATTTCACATCAGATATTAATGTTTTAAGCATATTTTGAGCATTTCTGATAGTACATCATTTTTTAAATGCACAGATACTTCTGAGAAGCTCTAGATGTGCTTTTTCATTACTTCTGGAGGGAGAGCTGGTGCTTTTTTAACAATAGGATGAAGGAAACATCATCCAAATCAAGTTCTGTCTGATGTAATTTCCCTCTGCATTATCCACTTCTAGCAACAGCTACTTTTGTTTCCTGTAGTGTCATTAGGAATGAATTGTATGAGTATTCAAACTTAAAAATTTTAAAAACAAGCAAACAAATCCACTGAATTTGTAGATCTTATAGTTAAAAATTGTTACATTTCCCTTCAACTAATTTTTTTCCCACCATTCATGTTTGAAGCTTTTTTTAGTCTAATCTGTGACCCAGAAGAGTCCAAGATCAGAAACAAAGGCTGTAACAGTAAAGGATAAAATTGGCACAGAGATTCCTCAGTAAGGAATGTTTCAGGCACATCTTTTCTTACGCATTCTGAACTTCAAGTTTAACTTAGGGTTGGATCGAACCATGATCATGTTAAATTGCATTTTACTGTGGTTATTTCTGTTGAAGTCATGGTACTGCTTGCAAGGAAAGTGTCCCTGAATGTGCTTGAAATCTGTGGGTTCTGACTGTTTTGTACATTTAAAGTATGGAGAGGAAGCCGCTGGAATCAGCAGAATGAGAAGGTGGGCTCAGGCTCTGGGGATGGATCTGCCGCTCACGTGCTGCATGCCCCTCCTCAGGTGAAGTTATCTATCTGTGAGCCTACCTTTCCTATAGAGAAAAGTGGTAAGTGAACTCAGAGAATAGATGTGAAAAGTTCTAAATGCTTGAACTTCACTCTGGAAGGGATGCTGACAATGGTAATGATATCGGCATTAATGTAACTTGGTAATTGTATTAGCTGGTAGCAATCGTAACCAGTTTTACTAATCCCTATCAAAAAAATATACTGCATTTTCATGTGATCAATTTACTTTGGAATATTGCTTAAGGGTAAATGTAACAATCTAATAGGAAATGTTGAATCCTATGAGTGATTTCCTTTACACAGAACTATACTAATTTCCACAGGAGCTAAGTGAACAGAATACTGTTTAGATAGTCTTCTGTGGTTTCAGGGGAAATACAACAATTCAGCATTATGACCATATTAAAAATCTTGAAACTTGGTAATTGTGGGGTTTAAAATAGCTCCAAATGTAATTCTTGGCCGTTTTTTTAATGATAGTCAAAAGCACAAGATTTTTTGCCAAAATAATACTTGATTCTAAAGCAGGGGACACTGGAGAGCTGAGAGATAACAGATCCTGATAAAATCAAACCCTTATGGTTGTAATATTCAATGAGAACCGAGGACAGTGACAGATTTTATACTCTTACTGATACATGTTTTAGAATTACAAATTTCATAAGGAATAGGTATACTTGATAATTACTACAGTACATGTTATAAGAAAAGCAGAATAGGAAGTTTGTCTAAGTAGGCTCAGGGTATCATTTATAAATGGATTTATAAATGGTATTTTTACTGTCCAGTTGGGAATTGCACTTTTTACAATTTAGGTTTGGAATGGGATAGTGGGTACTTTAGCCGTCTGGCAAAGGTACACTGAAAATCATAAAATATGTATATATATTTTTAAAACTTCTCTTTAATGGTAAGACTGTATCTTTTATTAAAATTATGGTTTAATCACATATCTATCACAGATAAGTGAGAAGCCCAGCAAAACTAACTTGCTTGTAGGTATTGATTCCAACCGCTATATAATTATTTGTTGTATTAGATTTCAAACTTACTCCATAAGATTCCAACCGTCTGCTACAGCATCCATGTGCTTAGCTTGCAACATTTCAATTACTTTATATAAAGTTATTGCTGTGGGAAAAAAACGGTGTATATTTGTAGTCTGTTGACAACCTAGACTCAGGCAAGAAAAGTAAGATTTGTAAACTTAGTTTTTTTTCTTACAAGATTTTGTAAGAAAAGTAAGATCTAGTAATCTAGACATCTCTTTTAGTATTAAAAGCATGCATTCAGGTTCCTTGAGAGAATGGCCACAGTAAGTTGAATTAAAGATGCTTTATTTTGCTTTCTTTGATGTCTTCACTCTTGTATCAAAAATGATTTTAAGAGAATAGGATTGAGACCCACATTCTGGATCAATAAATCTATTCTCCTGCTATTCTGGACATGACATAATATCATTTCTTTCACAAAGTTATTGAGCAGGCTTCATCTGAAAATCTGTTTTATTCCTCCACTATGCTTGTTAGAAAGTCATTTCAGGATCTGATGGCTCTAGTAGTTAGGGGCTTTCTAGCACAAACTTATTTATGACCAACCTATGACTTTTTTTTTGCTAGTACTGGTCCTGGTTTAAGTATTTTTTTTTCATCCCTATTTGTTTTTACAGGGACAGTCATAGGTTTTGTGTTATAACAAACTCAGCATTCCAAATTACCAAAGAAGGCCACCTCATATTACAAACAACTATCATTATTTGAAATCCCAGAGACAAGTGTCCATGAACTTCATGTGGTCATTACATTTATGAAGAATTTTTTAAAAGAAACGTGGGATATTCCTGTTCCTTTTCACTGACAGAAAGCCCTGATGCAGAGCACAGCATTGCTGCAAGGGGCTGTGTAGAACTCAGCTGGAATCTGATTCTGCTCCTGGAAAACTTCTATTAGCGTCAGCGTGGCAGTACCAAGCCTCATGTTATTAGATAAGCCTGTAATGATAAGCCAATATTTTGGCTAGGTAGTGTGGCTCATGCAGTGATAGGAGCAGGGGCAGCAATAAATATATGCCTAGTGTGGTGGCCCTGCATTTAACGCAGAAGGGACAAACTCATAGAAACAGGTGGTGATGTATACATTCTGTACATTTATAGCTGTTACAGAGGGTCAGAAAGCTGTTAGAGGAGAAAATGGAGAGAAGTACCATGAGATTGAGACATACAAAAGACTTAAGTGCCACTCAATTGCCTTAAGGCATCCCCATTAAACATAATTACCATACTTACTAAGCACCAATCATAGCTATTAAGTATCATCGGGTTTAAATTAGTTCCCTGGGAGACATCCCGTTTAAGCGGATTTCCCAGTTAAGCACAGGAAACTTTTTTTTTTTTTTTTAAAAAAAAAAAAAAAAAAAAAAAAAAAAAAAAAAAACTCTCCCTCTCCCTCTCCCTCCCCTCATCCTCCCCCTTCCCAACTAAACCTTTGCCTTCCGTGGTCAAGATGAGGATGATTCTTAGACCATAACCTTTTAATTCCACCAAAGGAAGGCATATAGTCTCCACTTCGTGCCATTTAGTACCAGGGGCAGTGTTTCCGATAATCTAAGCTCAAGCAACCATATATTAAATAAATTTTTACAATTGGGAGACCAGGAAAAGTTTTCCTTTGCTTACTCAAAGTTCAAATATTTTAAAAAGCAAACTTTGCAATGTACCTTGAAATTGAAAGCAACAAAAGCAGAAAAACCATAGATACTTCTTATCCCTTGTTTTCTTATGTATGCTCTGATTTTCATAAAATTATTATTTTTTTTTCTTATGCAAAGACTACTATAACTGCTCTGTCTTGTTTCTTTTCTGGTCAGTGTTTCTTGAAACCATTAAGATTTCACTTTCTTGGATTTGCAGTTACTATAGATTTTTTTTTTTCCAGTTGAAGAAAATCACACTGTTTTCAATATTTTCAATATTTTCATTATGCTTTCTGAGGTTTGGGGGGGTTCTTCAACATCATGCTAGAAAGACTGCTTTCCAGTGATAGCTGCTACACTGATAGATCTTCTTGTGCCTTAGAGCGACACAAAATGTGGAGGGGCGTGTCTGTTCAAGTGCTATTGTCTAGCTAGCAGTTTGCTGCAGTTCTAGGTTTCCCTTTTCAGCCCTTCTTTGTGGATGCACGATAGATAGTTTTAACAGCAAATCTCAAAGGAGTTCTTTAAATTAAAGAGCTTATCTTTGGTGGAAACTATTTTATTACCCCTATAGTAATGAAAATGAAGCAAAATCAGTATCTTTTTTATGCTTGCTACGCTGCATGCGTTGCTGATTTAGATATGCATGAAACCCTTATCTGTTTAGTGCATGTATTACTTTCCTAAATATTAGGTGGAAGTTAACTAGTATGACTCATTAAAGTTATTAGAAGATAACTACTTTCTAATTATGATGTGATTATAGTTTCTGAATGATTCACCATATATATGTGCCAGCACTCCTAGTTTAAATTCAGGAATGGGTTTCAGGTGCAAACTACAATGAGGATATTAAGGTGAGAGTTGAGAAAATAAAGGGCTGAGTTTCAGAACTTGGAAGCAAACAACCTTTCTGAAATGCTGCCGTGCCTTGGAATAGCTGGGGTATGTCATGTAGGGCCTCTGCAGCATCTTCTGGCAACCAGTGTTGTCCTCAGAACAGAATGCAAGATACCATAGCTATTGGAATATCGTTAGTGGAACAATATTGGGACAGTAGTCCCTAACTGAAGGCTTAAAAGGTAAATTAAAAAGTAACCAGAAGATAAAAGAAAGCCCAGTGAAGCATGTGTACATGACAGGCAGTCATGAGGTCTCTAGAGAAAAGCCCTGCCTCTCAAATCAACTAGAGTGGCATGACAAAATTTAAAAAACATTTTATGATAGGCTTTTAAAGTATGCATATAGTTTTGGAGTGAAAGATAAAAAGATCTAGCAGTCATATTAGCAAGATAATGCCTTTAATTGTAGGTAGTGTAATTGTGGGTAAGAGGGCTACTCTCTGGCCTAGGAGTTGTAGAGATGTACATAAGATATCCCTTTTATCCTAGATCAAATAATTCACAGGTAGTTTGCCCTTTCTACAAACACAGTCTTGCTATTTTAAAAGAGTCTGTATAACATGTGGGCTGTGCCCTTGCTTAGCTACCAGACTCACCTATTCTTCTTTTGGCCTTCACCTTCCCCACTTCTGATCGTGCTCTGTTTCTGAATTGTCTTGCTCTTCTGTTGTCTAAATCAGGGTGGAATAGAGCAGCTGTTGAAGTGGTCAGGTGAACACTGCCTAGCAGAGTGTTTCTTGCCCTGATTGCTTGTCGCCAGATCCAGCCTGCTATTCCAAGTCAGAAGGTGGTGTTGAATTGAAAGGTGCGTGGCGCCGGTTGGCACAGTGCTTCCACCCTGCCTCGGATCTACAGGGGAAGCTGAACACTGAGAAAAAGAGAGGTAGAAGGAGCGAAAATAAAAGTCGGAGAGTCCATCTTTATTTAATAGCTGACTCTCTCAAAATTCTTTCGAGAGGTTGACAGGTCTGAATAGAAGAGGCCTGTAGAAATACAGCTTCAGTGTATCTGGAGTTCGAACATGTGGGTAGGGAGCAACTTTTATACAGCACGGAGAACACTGCAGCACCTCAAATCCCTGAGGGGTGGGAGTTAGCAAAGAACAAATTCTTAGTTTTCCTGTGCATGTATTCAGTCAACTAGTAATGCTTTGGTTCCTTGCATTTATTTTCTGTCCCTAAGGTTCTTATGCAATGGAGATTACATATTTTTACCCATGAACTACAGAACTTTGCTTTGCATATGGCCTTACACAAGGAACTCTACTCTCAGAGCAGCGCTCTGGATGCAGCAGAACAGAGCACGTGCACAGAACTCCTGGGCTTGACTCTCCTTTTGATGTGTATCTGTCCTCTGATTTAAGTACCATAAGATTGTATTTCACTTTAGTAACAGGAAAAATGAGTCCCTTTTCAATAACTAATGTGTTCATCTACTGTACATTATTTTCATTAGCTGGGTGACCCTTGCCAGTGATAAACATCAACATATGTAACAGTGTATGTTTGCTTGCTTGAACACAGCTAGGTTTCAGTCAGCACTGCTGTTCATTTTTGCAAAATGAGCACAGAATTATATAAATCCAATATACTTTCTGATATTTGTTCACGCAAAGAAAAGCTTTTCTATACATAGAGCATTTATTTTACAACTTTATAATTATTAGAAAAAAATAGTAATTACACCCATTTCCTTGGCCATGAGGAAACACCCCCAGTTAAAAGGAGTACTTTGGAGCATAACAGAAGTTTTATCTCTTGGCCTCTGACTTCAAAGGAAAACAGTTATCTGGGAGGTGGAAGAAAAAAAAGGCAGTAATCAATTGTGCTGTCATATTTTCTGAGCATGGCAATTGCTGACTCAGCTGCTTAATCCAGAGCGGTTGAGATTACCTGTTTGGGCAGGCTTGAAATCTTTCAAGTAATGGCAAGATGCTTGAAATTAAATTCTAAAATTAATTATTTATAGTTTTTTAAAGGTCAGGGTTTTTTTGTTGTTGGTTTTTTTTTGTTGTTGTTTGTTTGGTTTTTTTTTTTGTTTTTTTTTTTTATATAAACTCCCTACTACTGTCTATGACTTCTCAAAAGTACAGGTTTCATACCTCTCACATTGAATTTCAGAATAGTGGCTTATCATACAAAAAGCTGTTTCTTTCCAGCAGAGACTTTAATTAAACCGATCGTAACAGTTAGATCAAAAATCGTAAATGTTGATATAAAACATAGCTGAGGGTTTGTTTTGCTTTTTCCTTTCTTTATTTCAAGTTTAAGCATTATTTCACCTCTTCCCTACCCCAGAAATCTGCAACAGCTTTTTATCATTTTACTTACTGTAATTTATCTTTTCCTGGGATATTTCTTCAAGGGCAATATGGATATTATGGTGTTTCAATGCTTATACTAAGAAATAATATAATTCTCAGTATATGAGCCAGTCTGTAGTCTGTGGTCAAACACCCTTGTGAAATAAGACTAAGACCCAAAATAGCAAGGGTGTAGTCTTGAACTCCAGCAGCCCTTTATGGCATTTTTTTCATGGCAGATACAGGTTAATGGTTCCTAAATACTTAGTTAAAATAAAGTCTTAGTTAAAAGAAAGTCCATTACTTTTATATTTTTGTCCTAAAAGAAAACAAACTATGTTAATGTTGTTTACTCGATTCTGTATTTCTTTAATGTGACCAGCAAGAATATACCATTAACAAACAATATCTACAGAGCTATTCATTCAATTGAAACAGTTAAAAAGTAGCAATGAAAAATATTAATTTCAAGCTCCATTGGTAACCAGGAAAATAGCATTTGCTAAGTCATACAGAAGAAATGGTATGAAAAATATTTCCTTCCAATTCTTTTTAAGACATTAACAACAACAAAAAAAATACTAAGGTGATATGTTGAGCTACTCAAAAATATTCTGGAAAAACACGCATGCTGATATTTGGTTTTGGGTGACAGCATCACCCCAGAGCTGCAAATGCTTCCTCACACACCGAGTTTAGACATGAACTTAGACAGAAACAGGATTCCCTACTGTCACATAGTCAGCCTTTTCAGAGAAGGCTGAAGAATGTACCTAGCTGAGGAGCACAGGACACCAGGGGAGAAGTCTATCTTTGTCTCTTGCTTCTCTCCTCTCCCCCTTTTCTCTCCATTTTCATTCCACTTTCTTATCTACTTCTTTGTGGCACCTTCATACAGCATCCACTTTCAGCCTTTGGGAATGTAGCAAAAGAACCAGGTAAGCCTAAATCTGCATCTTTACTCTGTGGATGCCTCTTCTTCAGCACATCCACCCTTCTGCATGAGCAACAACAGACTGAGATACCATAGTGCTGCAAGAGCAAAGCTGCAGTTCAGTCTCCCGGGGAAACCCCATGGGTTTGCTACAGGGCAGCAGCTGCTGGTCTAGGAAGCAAAGATATGGTAGGGTTGGAAGCTGGGGTCCCCTTTTCTGGAATTTGGGGTGCACAAATTTTCTGGAGGGAAAAAGAGCTGTAGGGTTGGAGTGTAATTCAGGTTGGAGAAAGGAGTTATGTCATTGTGCATGCATGCAAAGGGGGGCAGTGGGAAAGTAGAGCATGTGTGAGAACTGTGCAACTGGAGGAATACCTTTAAGAGCGGGGTCACCTGAATGAATAGAGAATTGCAGAATTTAAGTAATGAATAGGTATTAATCCTTGGGAAAAGTACCACTGCCAGCACACAGGAAAGGAAGGAGAAGAATTCCCCGTTTGCATAGCAAACAATGAATTCTCAAACATTTTGAGCCTCTATTTTCATTTAAACATAAAGGTAGGTGTCTAATTTCTGGAGGGGAGTTTAGGAAAATATAAAGAAACCATTCTTTGCATCTGATCTAGACTGAGTCTTGCTTCGGTGCTCTGTATGAGGGAGGCAGCTGGAAAGCACTGGCTGTGTTGCTTTACGAAGAGCTCCACTTATGTAGGTGACATAGGGCCTTATGTAGGGCCCGTTAGGCAAGCACTTTACTTTCCCTCTCGCATTACCGTGTGGGATCAGTGCACCCAACCTAGTCCCAGCCCCTGCTCAGGCCTTACGCATTCTTGTTTGAAGATTGCTGAATGGGTAGGTGTACTGTCAATATTACTTCTATGTCTATAAGGAGGTGCAGTGGAGAAATCATCTATATATTATGGTTTGAAGAATAGCAGTACTTTTTCATGACTTACTATTTAATATGGAGACAGTAACATATTTTGAGAGAAGAGTAGGTTGTGTCAAAAACTGATCAATGTAAGCATTGGCCATCACTTCAGGTCGCCATAAAATTGAAATGTTAATCATGCAAGTTATTAACATTGCTGGTGGGATGTGTTCTGTGCATTTGGTATTGCAACTTAATGATGTGTCTATATGGATTTTTAAACAATTAGTCTCAGTCCAGCTGTGCTCTTTGGGTATGTGTGCACAACAGAGTCTTTAGTTTATGGTAGCAATGTGATGCAGACTATCCCAGGACTCCTGGCATATGCTACAGAGTTGCTACTGAGTAGTTAAACTCAGTCTGTTCATCTTGACTGTATACTTGACTGGGCCAGCTAGATTAAGCTAGTGTAAATACATCGGGAAGTATTACACTTAGTTCTTAATGCATTTTGGTAGATAGGTCCTATAATTACAGCTGGTACATGATAGATTCTTTTGTTTGTGCTGTGTTTTATTCTTTTATATTTGAATTCCAGGCAGGAGGCAGAAGTACACATCTTTGGAATTAAATTTGAAAAGCACTACTAACAGATGTTGATAATTGTACAGTGCTTTTCACACTGACAGAGGAAAGGGTGAACACAGCTGGTTGAAATGTATTTATTGAAAATAAAATGCTGTGAAAAGTTCTGCTTATTTTAATATAGTGATTAGGCTGAAACAATGCTCAAGCATTTGAACAACAGAAAAAAAAATATTGAAAGATTGGGTGTCCATTGTAAAATAATGATTTGGAGTTCAGAAATAATCTAAATTGACTGCAAATCACAGTGCTTTGTTTTTGGAACCTCACTGCTTTTATCTTTCCTGACTTTTTCACCCCTCTATCTCCATTTAGATGGTTATTTCCCAAACTATTTGGAGCACAGATAAGACCTTAATACTTCTCCTAAATGTATATACCTTTATATCTGATATGAAATTAAATGATCTTTCAGTATCAGTATTCAAATTTGAATGGATCTTGGTGGCACATCTCAGCCATCTTTATCCTTCGGAAATTAGTTTTGTGTTTGCTGTTTTTTCTTCCCTTTCAGTGTTATTTCAGCTTTGAACCCATTAATATATGTATTGAACACCTGTCCTGTTTCAGATCCCTGAGGTACCCAGCTCTGAACTTCTCTCCACTTGGAGAAGGAGTCATTAATTACCACTCTTTGTTTCCTAACACTTAGCTAATTTTTAATCCACAACAAGAATTTACCTCCTACCCTATGGTTATTTATTTTCCTTAATAGTTTCTTGTCAAGGATCTTCCTTGGTTTGATGAAAGCATGTGATAAGTTATATCTACCAAATCATCCCCCATTCTTCCTGTTTCATTAACACTGTCTGACAATTCAAGTAAGGCAGAGGCAGCGTTTTCCATTCAGGGAGGTTTAACTTTATCACTGTGTATTAGAGAAGTGCTTCATTGTTCTGTTCTTACTCGTGTGCTCTCAGCTACAATAGAGGCATTTTGCCCACAGTGTCTTTACATTTTCATTTTTTAGAGTAAATATTGTATTATTTTTTGTTTGTCTTTTTATATATGTATATGTATATATACACTAACATTGGTGACAGCATCTCACTTGCCTTTTAACTTAGATGCATTCTTCAGCACTCATAATTTATTACTTTTTTTACAGTAGGGCAGTCAAGTTGAAATCACAGCTAATTTTCCTAATTTTTCTTGAAAAGACTTTTTAAGTGTTGCTTTTCAAAATGTTTCAATTATTAAAAGCATCTTAGGAATACCTGTGGGATACAAATATGCCCGTCATTTTTAATAGTGAAAATTAAGGTAAAGTCATTTATCTTCTCTGCGGTCAAGACGTGCTGTCTGATTAGCCTCAGGGCGTTATGCAGAGGCCGTGAGCCCTCCTCCTGCCCGCGGGTATGTCACCACGTAGGCAGGGCCGCTGTAGGCACAGGAGTGCCGGGAAGTTGGGTTTTATCACAGCGGGAAGGGAAGGGGACACTGAGCCCAGCTGCTCCGCTGCTCTTCTCAGGCCTACCGTCCATTTCCTTCCACATAGTAGCTGTATGGGCCTCTGCCCACTTGGTCTTTGTTTCCCCAGGGAGCCTCAACTTATGCAGTAACCTTTTCACACTAACCACATTTCCTGTTGCAGTGTGTATTAGCTTCATGCCGTCTCCTGTTCTAGACTTTCAAGTACTATTTCTGCATGCCTTCGAACAGAGAATTGGAACTACTTCATTTTAGTGGGGTGTGAAGCCACACTCACATATTTCTCCTCTCTTTCTCGGGTCAGTCAGACTTGTTCAGAGTTTGTGAAGCGCTTCAGAGTCTTGAAGTACTAAGACATTGCAGAAATTCAGTTCAGTTTACAATTGCTAATAAATTAGTCAAAAATAGGAAGAGAGTTATGATGTTCTGATATCTTACTGAAGTTATTGGAGAAAAACTGACAGAAAGATGATGTTAAAAGCTACTTTCCTCTGTAACCCTCATTGTATGTTTCTGTTGTCAAGTGTTCAATCACAGATAAAATTAAAAGCCCATATTTCTAGGTGAATAACTTAAATTATTGAACAGTCTTTGAACTATCTCTCTGTTGTGCCAGCAGTTCCCAAACTGTGAATTTAGGATACTCCATAGTTGGCTACAGGCTTTATCTTCATTTTTCACCTCCCTTCCATCTGGGGAAGAACACTTTCTAATTACTTATTGTTTCCCAGATCACTCGTGTCCTTGGCTCACATGCTGGGTGGAGATTACACTCTCCTATTAGCCCTTTTAAGGTCCAAGGAATGCCAGCCATTCCATGTGTGAGCAATCCGCAGGCACCATTAGCACTGCTCGAGTAGCTCTTGATGACGCTCCCTATGAAGTCAATTAAAGACGTCAGGGGGTGGGCTGGGCTGCTGCTGTCTACTAACACCTCTCATTAGGGGGTGGAGGATAGGGGGGCTCGAACAGGTGATTTTTAGTATTTTAAATAAGAAATGTCAAAAATACCCATAGTTGCCATCCCCTTTGTTTGGCCTTGCCTTCCCTTCTTCTCAAACAAATCTGACAGATCTGCCATTTTACAAAGTCTGAACAAAGCAATAACTCAAATTCTCAGCAAAGGAAATCTAGACAGACTGTAAATACAATAGAAATCAGGTTAGTGTTTCATATGTGAAAGGAAGTCTTCGGCAGTCATTTTTCAGTGCATAGTCTGGATGTGGACAGCACCCCTCATCATCATTTGGATTGAGCTGAGGACACTCACTTTTATAGAAATGTTTAGTACTGTGCAGCTTGGGAAACTTGAGATGTTATAAATATTCATGTATACAAAGTTATTTAAAGAGTTAAGTAGAAGTTGGTGTATTTGTCTTTGTGTTTATATATAAGCTTCTAAAGATTCTGAAGCAGTATATTGCTAGAGAGTGCACCAGTGAAGCTGGTGCATGGCCTTGAGTTTGCGTGTATTGAGCAGTGATGCTAAATACCACCGGCAGTTAGCTCCTAATAAATAATAGGCAGTAATTTTGTTACAAGTTTAAAAATAATCCAAAGTGGTTAGTTTAAATTTGTCAGACCCTTTCAGTTCGTATCAGCACATCACTTGTCCCATTCTGTCCCACTGGTGATCATTTCAATTTTCACTGTGGCTTCTCTCCCCACAACAGCAGGGGGATGCAGTGAACAAAACGATTCAGGCAGCAAGTATATATTTGCAAGCACTATTTCTGTATATTTCTCTTTCTAAATTACCATATCAACACTGACTTGAAATTATATCTTTTTTTTTTTCTTTTGTTTGTTCATAGAATTAACCTAATAGAATTTTTGCTTTTAAGTTTTGGAGGTGCACGGCCATGATTTTGCAAATCGTGCTCTAACATCAGTTGTGCTTACATATTTTTGCTAAACATTGTATTTAATAGACTAGTCATCCCTCCCATATACAGCAATTGAAAACTGAGACGTTAGTAGCTTTTCTTACTCTTTTTACAGCCTTTGTTGCTCATTGTTCAATTTACACAGTGCTTATGTAGGGAAAAACTAGCCACTATAGTATGTAATTACTTTGCTTTTTCCTCAATGTGCCATCTATCTTCTATTGCATATTTATGGTATCTCATTTAATTTTACTTAGTTGATGCAAGGAAATAAAATGGAGAGGGTTTTCAACATTAATACTTATTATACAAGTTATTTATTTCCAACCATCTCAGAGTGTTTTGAGAGAAATGGTTTAACTTATCTGCTAGTGTGTGCAATAAAGATAAAATGAGAGATTGTTTACTTGGCTAAAAAAGACACATTATTTGTTTTCTTTTGAAACAGCTGAGTATATGACATGTAAATGATTGTAGTAACAGCAATGTGCATATCCAACAGAGGGGTTTGGATTTGTTAAAGGAGTATCAAAAGCAAATTTAAAAACAAACAAACTACCTGACTTACTGTTTTAAATAACATTTTTCAGCCTACACAGCTGTATTTCTGAGTAACTGTCCTGGGATTTATTTATATATATATATATATAAATTTTGTTATGAGGTGAATTATTGAGTTGTCACTTGGACCACTGTGGGAGGAACTATATGAAGTAAATAGAGGAGATTGTAAAAATCTTTGAAACTTATTTATTTAAATAAGAAAAAACGTGAGAAAAAGAATTCTGATTTAGTCCCCATTTACATCTGGGAACTGAGATCAGTTAACTGTCTGGG
>NC_048893.1:100059993-100239375 GCF_011077185.1 Oxyura jamaicensis | reverse complement strand
TGCCCCCCCCCCCCCCCCCCCCCCCCCCCCAAAGAAATCTATGGTAAGCCTGATAACTTTATTTCACTTTGTACCAGCCTGGTGCCATGGGAATGCTGTCTTATTACATACAAGTTTATTTTTTCGCTAGTCCAATAGAGACAACGATTGTTGATTCACTCAACAGCTGCTGAAAATGTTAAATTCAGTTTTTGTTTGACTTTTCTTTAGATTGTTTTTGGTTTAGTCTATTGTTCTTTTCTAATGGTGTAGAGCGCAGCACTTTTTTCTCTTGTTCCACTTACACTGACATGTCTAACCTACTGCATCCAGTTTTAAGTTTGTCTCTGCCTTGCTTCAAACATCAAGTTTGAAAAATCCATGGTGGATGTGTTGTGGTATATGTATGTTATATATATATATATATATTTAAGAAGTAGAAATAATAATATTTTAAGCCATAGAAAAGAACAGTAACCGATACTAAATTAACACTTCATGGAATCTTAAATGGTATCATGTTAGACAAATCCTTGAATGATTCAAGGCTTCAAAGCTTTATTTTTCCCATCTAAGAGTCCAAGCTGCATATCCTGGCAATGTATGGCAGTTTTTCTAGCAACCCTTCTTCTGCAGTTAAAGTCATCATGTCTCAGTTAGCAAAATGTTTTCCTTAGCAGATGTCATATAGCAAATAATGGACATTCAATATGCCTAGTGCTGAGGTTACTGAGGAGATGTATCTTCTATCTCTAGCACTGGACTGTTTTGTTAATATATGTTTATTTGTAAGGAGATACATTGAAAACAAGCCTGGACCTCTAAATTTCACAGAGGATTTCTCAAAACCATCAGAGCATTTTTTTCCAATAGAAATTGTTGAAATAAGAGTCATTATGCTTGTATGTTAAGTATAAATCTATTAATCACATATCTAACCATAATAACATCCACCGTTATAGTGCAGATACTTCCTGCTCCTGCTTGCATATATTTGGCCAGCAGTGTATTATTGGTACCCCCAACCTCATGCTAGCAGTGAAGAGCAAGCTGGCACGTGGTTAGCAGGGCTGTGCAAGAGGAGTCTTTTTGTCTTTGAGCTAGGACAGCCCCTGTTGAGAGGCAAAGCAAAAAGAAGGGGTGATGCTACTGTAGCAGAATTGCCCTGGCTTGAGGGCTTCCGCTTTTGAACATGGGCTAGAGCAGAGTCACAGTTATGCTGATATCCTCCTGAGTCATGTCTAGGTGCCAGCTGACCTCTGCTCTGTCACGTGCAAGCATCTCATAACGACAAATGATAAAAATTACAGTAAGGCTTTGCACTTGAGAGGCCCCTGCATAATTCCTGGTTCTGCCTAGTACTGAAAAAGGATCGTAGGGGTATTATATGACTTTGTTAGAAAGTCTGACTTGTAAAATAGACTGACAGCAATTTTAAGCTATTATTTTGAAACAGAATTTTACCTAGAGATTAAACTGATGTGTCTTTTAATATCAGTGCAGGTATCAGTGTTGCTCGATTTTGTAAGCTGTATTGACATGAGCACTTCTCCCAATTGAAAAACACAACAGGGAGTAAGCAATAACATAAAATTATTTTTAGAAAATGTATTTTTAATTACTGAACTGCTTAATTATTGAGTACTACTGAAAATATCCTGTGAACCTCATCACTATGCAAATGTATTCAGTTTTGGAAACAATTAAATGGTAATAAAGCATTCTTTTTTCTTTTACAACATATTACCGTAATGAAGCTGTTACCTCTCAGTGTGCATTTTAATGAGTTTTAAGTAACATTTTAATGAGCTCAACATTACCATAAACCCAAGGATTAGACAAAATTGAATTTACTAGTGAAAGGGAAGGGTTCATTAAGAGTTAATTATATTGTTTTAGAAGAAATATAATACATTTTATGATGTCCCATCAACCAGGAATCCATCATGAGATCTATACTTATTAATAGGTGCAGCAATGCCATTATTATATTGACATAAAAACATGGGCTTGCACACTCCTGCTCGGGTTTCCAATGAAAGCTTCTGTATTGAAATCCCTGGGTCAACTTTATTCTTATCCAGCTTGTTATTACATCTGAGGAGAAAAAATGCCAGGCTTTGTATTACTGGTTTGTAATTCCACCTACAATTTTTATAAACATCATGAACAGTGAAAGCAAAGTTTAATGGATTTACCATTGCCACTAGGATCTGAAGGCAGGTTATGAATAAATGTCTTGGATTTGTTATTTAAAAAAAAATAAAAAAATAAATAAAAAATAACAAAGAAAATGAAAAAAAAAAAAAGACCAGTAGAGAAATTTGAGTCTTAAACTGCCAGCACTGCTGGCATGCCCACTCCAACAATAAGCTGTTGAATTTCTGCCGTCCAGGCTCCTGGAGGCCCAGAAGTGCCAGGTAAATTTGCACTCTGTGCATGCAGCAGCTCTTTGTCAGCTGCACCGTACATTCAGATGAATTTCATTAGCAAGCTCTGCACAATGCAGAGTTAAACTCCTCATGCTCAGTAAGTTCAGTTACATATTAGATTTACTGCTTTGCATCTGCCAATGTTGGCATTTCTGTTTAGCTGTTTGAAAAATTCTATGGAGGGTTGTGGCTTAGAGCCCTGAGATGTATGGTTAGAAATGAACACACACAAAAAAAAGAAATTTATTAATTGCACTGAATTAGTATAGTGCTCTTTTGTTCATACAATAGCCCAGTGACCTGCTATTAAAAAAAAAAAAAAAAAAAAAAAAAAAGAGTTTTGCTGGTGTCACAGTCTTTTACTGGGAGGAGCAGGGGGAAGACTCTGGAGGGCTCAACGGCTCAAAGCTTTCATGGTTTTCAGAAAAATGGCGTTGATCTCCAGTGTCCTGCTGGTGTGGGGGAAAGAGAGTTCTCGCAAATGTCTGCTAAGCGTGGAGTTGTGATCAGCAATTAGACCTGTTGGAGTCCCATCACTCCTCTGTATGTGAGACCCAAAGGTGTGCCCTGAGGGTGGTAAAGAATTAGAAAATTGCTGAGTTTCAAAACGCTGCAGTGAACCTGCAGACCTTCGCTGGAAGAATGATTCCTCAAGACAGAAGTCAGGGTACTGGAGGCATTAGAAAAGAAGTCTAATTAGTACCTTGGATTGAATAGGTGCCCAAAAGGAAGTGCAAAGTGTAGCTATTAAGCAGGTAATAAATTTGGAATATGACAGGAAGAAAGCAAAGAGCCACTGAATGCCTAATTGTGAGCTATGTTGTGCTCAGCCTCCAGTTGTTCAGCAGTAGAAGTGCTTCCATCTCTCATGAGCTGTTTGCAGCTGGCCCGTCTGTTCCTAAGTAAGGAAGCCCCGACGAAGAGAATTAGATTGTTAAAATCAAATATGTTTGAGCTATCAGCTGGGCATTGTTTAGCACCCCACGTATTTCCCCCCAGAAGCTCACCTCTTTGTTCGAGTATGGAAGCATAGCCATGCATGTGGAAGTCTTCAGAGAGAAACGAAAATATTCCACACCCACATCTGGAACTGTTCAGAAATGGAGGAGCAGAGCTACAGAGGTCCTCCTCAAGGGACAGTTTAATTCAATTTGCCTTAATTGAAGCTGCACAAGCAAACTAGAGAATGTTTCCAGTTCTCCTGGTCTCAGAGAAATCCCACAGCATGCACTGGTTATATGAGCTATTGTGTTTTATGTATTCCTTGTTCTAAATATAGGGAAATATAATGCATGGTTTAACAATACATTTTCCTTGGTGGAAAATCTGGTTTAAGTAGTTCTATTCTCTCCTGGCCACTCATTTGCTCCGCATGTAATAGCTTGTCATTCTCTCAATTGCTTATGGATCTGGGCTGTGAACTGAGTCAGTGGAGTGGTCTAGGTTAAAAATCCTCCAAACAGGAGAATTTCTCTGTTGTTTTCTGTTTTGTTTTGTTTTCTCTAATTGGCAAGGAAGAAAACATTTGTGCTACTTGGCCTAAAATCTATCCCAGGTGAATATTGTGGCAGGCTAAAAATTCCCTTCATCCAGTCACGTCTAGTCTAATAATCTAATCTGCCTATTTCAATATTATACTTTGTCTATCATATGGTGCTTGAACACTTTATCTTGTCAGTGTAGCCTCTTGTTTTCTAATTCAATTGAGGAATGACAGTAGCTATACGAATGTACACAAATTAAATCTTTCGTGGGAGTTACAGCCACAGGTACCGTGTGTCTAGTTAAACTCAGTGCTAAGAAGGAATAAAATGGATGACTTCAGTGTGCTGGGACGTTCACATTTAATGCAATACTTCTTGGAATACTTAGTTATTCAATGTGCCAGTGCTGGAATAGACTCTTCATTGCACTAGTTGTTAATGTATAAAAGCTGAAGTGAGGGGAAAGATTGTAAAAAAGGATTTTATGTTCTAACTGTGGGATTAAAGGTTGGACTAGGTGATTTCAGAGACTTTCTCCAACCTAAATGAGTCTATGATTCTGTTAGCAGAGGTGTTTCCAACTCCAAGACCCTTGTGGGGAATGTGAGCTCTTCATCGGAAGGGCTCCAGCTGCTGAATGGCACACACATTACAGGCTGCTTTACAGATATTCCCAGGTTGTTTCTCCTCTATAGTCTGGGATAACCAGACTAGGGAGAGTTATGCCGTTTGATAGTTTTTTCATAATTTAAAGCCCTCAGCAGTTACATAGTTACCTTGATTTTCTCTTTTACTAAAGTGCCAGAGGACTATTGAGCACCAAGGGTTTAGAAGGATGTGTGACACAGGGTATTTATTTTGTTGTTCTAGTTTTATCGTACTGTTAGTTTTTCTAATATGCAAAATATGTTGCGCATGAAACAGCACTTTAGGAAAGTGGTATTAGTTAGGAAAAAAAAAAAAGATTGTTTCACCTCTACTGCAAGTCAAAATATTATGCTACTGCGTTTTCAATAGTGTGTCTGGAAGTTGGTGTAATTGCTCAGCTGAAGGTCATTTTGAGTCTCAGGTACAGAATAGAGAAACTGGAGGGTGGAGCTGGACACCCAAGCTCTGGTCTCCCTCTGGGTGCTGAAACTTCCCTTTCAAAATCATTGCTTTAGGCTATTACGGTTGGTCTTTGCTCCTGCTTCTTTAATTTTTTTTTTTTTCCCTCTTGGCACAATGTTGTGAATAATAATGAGGGCAATGTGAACTCTTATATACTTTATCTCTTTTGAAAGCAAATGGGACAGTTATATTTCATACTGCATGAAAGTAATTGCTTACACTATTTGAGCAGCTCAAAATTGCATAAGATTTCCTGCAAATTGTTTTTTTTTGTTTGTTTGTTTGTTTGTTTTTTTTGGTATAAATTCACAAAATTGGGCATCCTGTCCATGGTTAGACAGTACAAAACTACCATTTTATCTAGTTGTTTGTGGGTCCTAGTTGGCAGTATATTTACAGAACTCAAATGACTCTCTCCTAGGAGTGTTTAATATGGTGTCTACATAACACATTGTTCCTTTGGTTCTTTAGAGCTCTGCAAACTGAAATGCACTAAGCAGAATGATATGATAAGTAAAACATGATTTTGTATTATTCAAGATAATCCAGAGAAATTGTCGTCTAACATTTTGTGGACATTTTTTAAACCTGGAAGGAGCCTTTTATGAGGAAAAAAAAAAAAAAAGCAACGACCAAACATTTAAACACAGGAGGAAACAAATGTTCTTGCTGTCATTAGGGTGGGAGTTTTAATGAACGTCTTTGGACCACGCATCCTTGCTTTTGGAATTTAATGTAGAATATTAAAATAATATTAAATTAGAATAATATGTAATTGTAAGTATTAGAGAAGTTTGAGGATTGGGGTTTTGCTGTAAATTCTTGGAGAGAGGATTGTCAAATGTGGCTACAGCCATGAATGCACATACTGACAGCTCACCCTCTTCTGCTGTCCCACTCCCTGCATCTACACTTTTTCCTTCACATGAATCTTCTGTTCCTTACCCTCAAATGACAGGGTGTGTCTCAGTGACATCAATGCAGGCATGCTTTATGCAGTTTCCAGTCTCTATTTGCTGGGTCAAGCTCTGAAAAAGTGAGAACAGCCAAGCCCTCCAGAAGGTTTGCAGTTAGAAAGTCGCCCTGGGCTCGGGCCCTGCAGGAAATATCACTGCTGAGCCTGTCTGCAGTGACTTGCCCATGTACAGGACAGAGGGCACAAGGCCAGCCAGGCCTATACAGCAGGCCTGTTGAAACAGCATCTGGCAAGCACCCTAACATGGCCTGTTGGCACCAGGACAGTTTGCAGGATGGGAAGTGAGGCGGTCCAGAAGCAGCAGGAGGCTCCCACCCATTCTGCATACCAGCTGCGGGTGCATCTCCTGCTCCATATCTGGTGAAGTGTGGCTGTGCAGTCCCCTTGCAAAGATTATCGAGCTTATATCATGAAAAGTTGTCAAGAAATACACATTGTGGTATGTCTGCTCAGGTATCTTGCTTTCAGTCCTGACTTCTGAGGAAAACAACATGAAATCTCTCACAAACAAACAAACAAAAATCATAATCCTGCTCAGGAATACTGAATAGATGAGTTCTCGTATATAATTACCAGATGTAGCTTGATAGAGACCAGGGTTAGATGAAGAGGATGGGGGATGGAAGGAAGAGAGTTCCTATGTTAGAGGGCAAGAGCCTATTTTGTTTGATGCTTTGCCTAATGTGGCTGAAGTATATAAGTAATGTGGCAGTGACCCCTGCCAAGATGGGAAAGTGTCCCAGCTGCTGTTGTGTGTGTTGTGCGTGTGTACACAGGAAGTTTATTAGAGGCTATTCACACTTCAGCGGAGCTCGGAGATTGCAGGCTGTATTATATTGGTTAAATGAAGCATGTAACATTTTATATTTCTTGTACAAGAAATATTCATTAATTTGTACTTGGTTTTGTCATTCGCATCCTTTTTTATTCCTTTGTTTTACTGAAGGTACATGTACATTTTAGGTGTGTTGATTGGGCTTGAACTGGAAGCCCAGCGGACTGAAGCAGCATAAGTGGTTGCAGGAGAACCAGCTTCAGTCTGGAAACAGAAAAAACACAACTGCTCGATGCTGTGTCAAACTAGGTAGCATTCATTAAGTTGAACATAGTGCTGCATGTACCTGGCAATTCTACTGTTGTGCTCACAGCAGTAAACCAGCATACTGTGTTACGGTGGTTTGTGCGCTTACTAATTAAATCTCTATTTTCTGGGGAATCTCTGTGGTGCACTCTGTATATATGATGCAGTTTGTGCATGCTCTTGTAAGGTCGTTAGTCAAAAGTTCATGCCTGATATTCATTCATGTATCTTTGACATTTGGTAACTTTCAGTTTTTTTGGATGCCATTGCTTTTGAAATATATATGTGTGTGTATATATATATATATATTTGCTTATGAGAATGTAAGAATGGCTGTAGTACAAGAGAGCAAAGGCCCATCTAGTCCAGTATTCTTTTTCTGACAGTAGCCTACAAGGGATTACTGAGGTTTGCCTCTTCTACCAAACAAAGTCCTCTCTGCTGCATTGCTTGGAGAGAAGCATAGCTGATGTGAACAGTCTTCTAGTGGTTTGGGGGAAACTAGTCCCATATTCTTGCTGCAAAGTAGACATGCTGGCCTACAAGGAGCAGTGAAAGTACAATACTTCAATTGTGATGTGGTGGTTTTTGAAGCTGTGCTCAGTTCCACACCTGATATTCACATTTGTTGGGAAAAAATAAATTACTTGCCCATAATCTTCTGAAAATGTAGCCCATTAAATGTAAAGAGCATGTAAAAGCTAATGTCAGACTTGAGTTTGAAGGATTGTTAAATAACTGTTGTAGTAAACTGCTAAACGTCTGATCCTTGTTAAATCTTAAGGCTTACAACAGCCAATGAATATTTTTCAAAGTTTGCTGTCTGCAATTGTGATACCAGTTCTTCTGTAAAGTCTCTAAATTTTTTAGCAAGTAATAGGGTTTTTAGTGTCTGAAATATAACTCTTGGTAACATGTCCCTTGTTAGCATTAGTTGTCAGGGCAGTGCATTCATCCAGAGTGATTATGCTTTAAAAACAAGAAAAAAAGAAAACTGCTTTGTATCCTAGAGAAAATTTTTCAACATATTGCTTTGTATAGCTCTAGATTTCTGAAATTATTTAAATGTGATCTTTAAGATATTTACATTCATAAAGAATTCTTGTTTTATGCTTCCCTTTGCCTTTCTTGACTGTCAAAACACAGTGATGCTTTTAAAGATTTATGGCAGATGGGTAATGAGTTTGCTTACTGTTAGCTGTAGCCTTCAGAATTTGTTGGTGGAAGGAGGCGGGAATTTAAAAAAGAGAGAAGTTTATTGGTACCTCAGTGCAATGAAGACAGGTGATAGAACTCTGTTTTCAATCAAGAAACTTAAACATAAATATGTTATGTTCTGAGTTAGAGAAATCTCCACTCTTCTTGCCATCTAGTAGTCAAATATCTTTCAGAAAAATTATGGAGATGTCAGATTGTATTCAAGTGAGTACAATGAATCACGACGATACAGTTTTTCAGTAAGTGTATTCAAGCCGTGTTGCATACACTTAATTCGGCACAATAGCAGCCTCTGAAAAATCAGAAGTAAATCATAACTAATGTTTGCAATAACTAATACTTGCATACCTCTGTAGTTGTGTAAAAAGGGCAAATAGGTCAGCAGTTAACTGGATTAACTGTTGGAGAAAGATGACAGTCTGACTCTTGCAATGTGCTGAAACGAGACAGGAAAAAGCCTATCTTCTTTCCTGACCTTTGTGCAGTCAGCTACTTGGGGTACATCTCAGACTGAAGTTTAGAGAAAAATTATGAAAATCTCCCAATAAGTCCATTTGAAATCTGTCTACTTCACAGAATCATTTAGGTTGGAAGAGACCTCCAAGGTCACTGAGTCCAACCTCTGACCTAACACTAACAAGTCCTCCACTAAACCATATCCCTAAGCTCTACCTCTAAACGTCTTTTAAAGACCTCCAGGGATGGTGACTCAACCACTTCCCTGGGCAGATCATTCCAATGCCTAACAACCCTTTCAGTAAAGAAGTTCTTCCTAATATCCAACCTAAACCTCTCCTGGTGCAACTTTAGCCCTTGTCCTGTCACCAGCCACATGGGAGAATAGACCAATCCCCACCTTGCTACAGCCTTCCTTAAGGTACCTATGGAGAATGATAAGGTTGCCCCTGAGCCTTCTCGTCTCCAGGCTGAACAACTCCAGCTCCCTCATCTGCTCCTCGTAAGACTTGTTCTCCTGACCCCTCACCAGTTTTGTTGCCCTTCTCTGGACATGCTCGAGCACCTCCATGTCCTTCTTGTAGCAAGGGGCCCAAAACTGAACACACTACTCGGGGTGCAGCCTCCCCAGAGCTGAGTACAGGGGGACAATCACTTCCCTGGACCTGCTGGCCACACTGTTTCTGATACAATCCAGGATGCTGTTGGCCTTCTTGGCCACCTGAGCACACTGCTGGCTCATATTCAGCCGACTATCAACCAATACTCCCAGGTCCTTCTCTGCCAGGCAGCTTTCCAGCCACTCAAGTCCCAGCCTGTAGCTCTGTTTGGGGTTGTTGTGCCCCAGGTGCAGGACCCGGCACTTGGCCTTGTTGAACTTCACACAGTTGGCCTCAGTCCATCAGTCCAGCCTATCCAGATGCTCCTGCAGAGCCTTCCTACCCTCAAGAAGATCGACACACACACCTAACTTGGTGTCATCTGCAAACTTAATGAGGGTGCACTTGATCCCCTTATCCAGATCACCAATAAAGATATTGAAGAGAACTGGCCCTAATGCTGGGCCCTGGTGGACACCACTAGTGACCAGCTTCCAACTGGATATAACTCCATACTTATTTGATAGTGGCTGTTCATGCACCTGATTTCTAATACTATGATTATCAGCTTCTCTGTTAACTTTGTTTAATTATTTCTCTGTTCAGAAGCAAGGGTCTCTCACTTTACACTTAGGCGTTAATGCTCGTCAAAGGCCCAAATTCTATAAACAATTGTATCTGCATATAGGAGCTGTTAAAAGCTTTAGAGGATGTGTAAGAACGGAGTGTTTTTTTCCACATTGTTCTGCTTTTTGCTGAGGCCTGAAAATAAGGAGCAAGCTCCCTATAACTGTAAGTACTAAGTAGGTTATTAAGTTCAGAAGCACATGGAATATTGAGTGAGAAAAAGGATGAAGCCAAAGAAAGGTGCTGAATCCAAAAGGAAGAGCATTTTCTGTTTCTTTATGCAGATACCTCCCTACTACTCTCTTCCTCACTTTGATTTCCAGGGGCCCTACTAACTGGACATCGTTGAAGCTGCTGGACTCTTTGAAAACACCCTAACACCTCTGAAAATGAATCTCTCGGGTTTTGGACTTCCTTGTAAACAGTGAAGTCTGAACATTTTGAGTTATAGTAAATTAGTTAGCATTCATGTTTCCTAGGCAATATCTGTAACAGGAGAGAGCAAAAAGAAAGTAGACACAAGAAGAAAAAAAAAAAAAAAAAAAAGTGTAGTTTTTCACATATTTTTTTACAAAGATTTTCATGATTGTTTGGCAGCTCCTCCAGGGCTGTGCATATGCAGAGGGAGCTCAAGACTCCATTGGAGCCCTGCCTAGGACTGTAGCCTAATTGTGACTTTGTTTGTAATTTCCCATACAAAATGTGACAGAGGCTTAAACAAAAGGTAGGGCAGCAGCATCCTCTAAGTATATTATTCCTTTTAACAAGGAAGTCTGTCTGTGATCCCTTGTTCTTGTCACTCCATTCCAGCAGGCAGTGCCAGCTTGCTCTGAGGCCATTTCTGTAGGTGATAAATATTACCCAAGCTCTGAAATACCCCCCTACACCATACATTATTTCAAGTATTTTAATCCCTTAATATATACACACGTACGCTGTGCGACATCTAAGCAGTTATCTGACATAATAATTCATCTTGACACTGCATATGAGTATGTGTCATAGGAGAGAAGTGTCAAGCAGTAGTGGAGAGGCAAGGATTTAGGAAAATACCTGGGGGGCAGTGCCTTGGGATCAGGGGAGATCTACCTGTGTGTGGCATATAACCAACCTACCACCAGTGTGGCTATGTAAATTCCTTATGTGAGAGTCGTAATATCCTCAGATAAGCACCAAATGGAACAGAAGGGACAAGTTAAACTACCAGGACCCAAGTTACAGAAGCACATTAATATTTACTCGGTATCTCTTTATACCCTCTAGTCAACATGACAGATGTAGCTGTGTTTTAAGACATTATCATTGATTGAAAAGGGGAAAAAGAAGGTTTTCCCTCCCTCCCCTCCCCAGTAATGTCAGATGTTCGCTGTGTACATTGGAGGAAGGAAGAGGAGAGCTGAGCGCTGGTGGGAGAAGGCAATTATTCCAGAGCCTCCTCGTGGGCACGTGCTTATTCCTTCCAGCTTCACTGATTTGGCCATGGGCTGGGGGCTCGTGGGACATGGACCAGATTGAAAAAGTGGAAACAGATGGTTATTTGTAGTCATCATGTAAATGTAAATCCTATAAACATGTTTTCTTTCTAAGGGCCTGGATGCTGTTGTAGTGGAAAGTAGGATTAAGGCATGGATATCTAACCTAGAATAATTTTGACCCCTCCACCTTTCCTCCCACCCCGTAAACATTGTTGTTTTATCTCTGGCTCCTTTAAACAAATTTGTGGAGCCTCAGTTGAGGAAATTAATTCAGTTTCCATATAATTCCCTGAGTTTACGAGCCTCGGTTTGACCAAGGCCTGGATTTGGGCCTAAGCTGGCAGGTGCTGGTGAGCAGTTGCCGTGGTAGCGGGGACTTCTCTTTGTCTTTTTTCCTGACTCTGGCAGGTGCCTGGTGTGGAAGCGTTTATCTTGCCGCTGCTGTTGCTAGATGTCGTTATTTGTCAGTATTGCTATCGTGGATACCTGTAAATGGCCACGCAGGGCTTTGCATCCCTTAAAGACTGACGTGACGGTTTGCAGACATCTATCTTGTTTGAGCAGCATCAGCCTGTTAGAACTACAAAGAGACTGATCAAACTTTAATTAACTTTTGTCCACAGCACTATAGTGCTGTACGTGCAATCTAGCTGTCCTTTCTACCCTCTAGCCCTGCAGTGCCCTCTGAAGCAGTGAGGCCTGGGGCTCCTGGAGCTCGTGCAGCATCAAGGCCGTGCATGGCCAAATGCAAGGCAGCCAGCACTGCGGCCAGCTGGCAGAGGGGAGCAGCCCTGCTCTGCTTCACCCGGGGAGCGGGGCCTTCAGCTCTCCTGGGCTTTGGTGTCCTTTGTTAAATGTCGATTAACACTGAGGGCAAGCACAGCCTGAGTTAACACTGGGCTACAGCAAGGAGGAACATGAGGTGAAGAGAAGGAGCCTGATGGTGGCACGTAACCTCTTGTGCTGAATGTGTAAAACAAACAAACAAACAAACAAAAAAAAAAAAAACCCTGCGGAGGGCTGGCTTCAGGAGGGAACAAAAGCCACCTGCCAGTGTTGGGAGAGGGGATCCACTCTGGCACAGTTGCAGCTATTTGGAAGTGTATGTGTATGGCAATTGTGGATAATTGGCTGAGGAATATTCCACAGCTCTCAACCGCTTTTCTGTTTTCACAGATGATTGTGCCATTAGATATGGTGAATGCACTAAGCTGTGCTGCAACTTTTCCATTTACCCTCCTAATACGTGTGAGCTCCACTTCCCGTTGATGCTCCCTCCTGTTGCTTTCTGTGCTGCTGAGGTCTGCCGCACTGCTGGGGCAGCTGAGCTTGCTGGCTTGTACCCCGAGATCTCCTCTTTCCTGAGCCCTATTGCTTCTCTCTCAGGGCAACGTTTGGATGTCCGGGGATGGCTGCACTGATCAGATTAATGTCTGAGCTTTGTGTTGTCCATGTTATGTTGTGTTGAAGTCACTGAATCAGAGAAATGGCAGCCTGTGCCATTTTTTTTTCCTCTGTGCTTCTGTTCTTACACTTTTCCTTCCTTTACCTTTCTTTTTCTTTTAACTCTCTCTGAACTTAGTGTTCACTCTTTTCCTCTCTGGGCTGTTTTCTCTCTTTTATTTATATTCCAAAATTTTCTGTTATCTCTCTCTTTCTATCCCTGCTTTATTTTTCCCTATTTCATTTTTCCCCACCATTTTTTGTTTTTCTCCCAAACACAGAATGCTATAGATGGAAACACTGAGATACATCTATTCAAGATTCACATATGTGTTGAGGTACAGAGCAAGATTAAGTAAACCCTGTAGCATCAATTTTGTCTTTCATTCAAGCCACATTTGCAGTAGGACTTGGGTAAAGGAATGTGATAAAATCAAATCCCCTCGTAGCCTCATATTCTGCTGCTGATTGGAACCTTTCACAGTCGCTGGAATGATTCAGAGAAAGTTAATGTAATTTGCTGTGTATCACCTCAAGAAACTGTGTTTGTCAGCTTCATATAGCTGTGTGTAACATTCAGGGAAAATGGTTTCCTCGGTATTGCTGCCAGGAGTCAGGAGTATAAAGTCATTATGATGTAGGATCTGCTGATTTTCTGGGGATTTTCCACTAATGGATTTGCACTGGAGCTTTGTAATTATACAAAGAGTAAAGCCAATAAAAATGAATACTATTTTGTGTGTAATGACAATAGAAGAAGTTGATGTTTCCTGTCTGTTTACCAGTTGTGTAAAAGGGAGAATATCACTGCCCAGAAGTATTTTTTTTTCCTGTATCTTAGTGATCCCAGAGAAACATGAAGATGCTTCCCAAAATAGATGGTTTTGTATGACCTTTTTTTTTTTTTTTTTTTTTTTTTTTTTTTTTTCTGGTTCTTTCCCTGAGGCTGCTAAAGTATTAGCTTTCTTGGCTTTGTTTGAAAAATGGTGTAATGCCAAATAGTCAACAACCCATGATCTTCAGCTTACTACTTCTGTGTTGTGCAGTTCTTAAGTTTCTTCCATTTCATTTTGAAGCTCTATAATTTCTATTTCTGTCAGCTTTGGTATTGGGAATCAAAGACATAGAGTGATTTGTATTAATCAGAAATAGTTGAGTCTTTCATTGTCTGTTGAAAAAAAAAAAAAAAAAAGTATCTATTTGGTGTGTTACTTGAGAAAAATGTGTTCTTGCCAGAGTTGCATCCATTGCCAATTGTGTCATATCAATGTTATTTTATGCTTGAAGAGCAAGACCTATCACTTTTTTTTTTTTTTTTTTTTTCCTGTTAAAAAAAGAATTAACTGCCAATTAATTTCCTCCTTCCTCTGGGATCTACCTGTGTATCCCAAAATGCAGAACAATAAAAGTTACCTTGTATGTCATTTTGGGTGCCACATTTATACAGCCTGCTCACCTCAGCCCATTCAGAGACCAATTCTTATATGTATTAATCATAGTTTCTTGTATCTTATTACAGAACAGAAAAATATTCAGTTCCAAATGTTAAAATGGGGCACATTTTATTAACATCAAAAGCAGTAAATTATCTCTGCTTATGAAATAAGACTGAGCAATTTCTGCTGAACTCTTCCTGACTTGCCCCTTCACTAGGATACGGTGTTTTCTAATTTCTCATAGGGCCCTGCTTCCATTAAGGGCAAGAACTGTTTCAAAGCTGTAATGAAAGCCATACGTAGCTGAAATTCAAGTAGGGGAAATGCCCTAAATTCTATTTCAGTAGCTCATCTAGAGATATTTTCAGTTTTATATTTATAAGAACGTCAATTAACCTAGAGACTAGGACACACATGGAAGAATAACGACGAAGTGGATGTCATTTTAACACACTGAAGTCAGGTAGTTGGACCCTAAATCTTCTTTATAGGATCTTGATTTACGTAAGAAGCTAGCATGTGTTGCCTAATCTGATTTTCAAACAGCTTGGTGATTTAAATGCTTTTTGCTTTCAATGTTGTGAGACAACACTGGTCAAAGTTGCAAATATATAAATATTAAAAAAAATATCTGGAAGAACACTGGCAGTGGCATGATTTCAGTGACTCCTTTCAGAACTGGTGATCAGTTAATCATGTATTGGTGATAACAATAATAGTAGTAAGAGTAATAACAATAATACTTTTAATCAAAGTGCAAGTCAGCAACTCAGTACCAGTTGTGTCACTTCCTTATCTAGCTACTCAAGTTGGAGATCCAAGCAAGCCAGATACTCGACATGCTGTTTTCTGTTATGAAGAGGACCAGTATCAGACCTGCAGTACTACTTTTACAAGGGGTGTTGCTTCCCATAATGGGAAGTGACCCTGTCAGCACTAAAAAACTAATGGGTGCTATGGGTCTTTTATTTATTTATTTATTTATTTAAATGCAGGGTGGTGTTTTTATCTGGAGGGGAAAAAAAAAAAAAAAAAAAAAAAGGCATGTATATCAAATCTGCTTCCATTGAATAAAAGGTCATGCCTCACCAACTTATTTTATGAGGTATTTTACAGTAAATTTTATAAGATACAAAGTCATCACCTAATAATATTTGAGAGGTCTTTTTTTAAAAAATCTATATACACATGTATGTATTTTATCCCCCCACTTACAATGGTGTCACTCCTAGTAATTTTTTTCTTCTCTCCCTCATTTTCAATATTAGTGCTACGGGATGACTTCCGCCAAAACCCTACAGATGTTGTGGTGGCAGCTGGAGAGCCTGCCATACTGGAGTGCCAGCCACCTCGTGGACACCCTGAGCCTACCATCTACTGGAAGAAGGATAAAGTCCGCATTGATGACAGGGAAGAGCGGATCAGTGTGAGTACTGCTCAGGTGGTTGTTCATAGATACGGGACCTGCATTAAAGCTGAGTAGCTGAGCATGGCAGAGCATCATTTCTTCAGGTCATTCTCCATAGCTAATCATGTACACCACTGACGTGGATGTCAGAAACTGTACAGCTTTGAATTTGCAGACCCTCGGAGTAGGACAGCCTTGTGCTGTGTGAAGTGGTGGAAGGACAGAGAGAGGAGCCCTGGCTTCTGAAAATGCAGAGGGAGAGAGGGAGAGAGGGAGAAGTATTTCTCAATGTATTCACCTTTCCCACAGAGACTTCCTGTTACACTTGACAGTTTTTGTCTGTGACCTTTCCTAAATGAGGGGTAAAAGTTGTTTATTCCTTCTGTTTTAAGTGTCCAGCTTGAACTTCCTGAGGCTTGCTTTGTGCAACTGTTGCAACTGAAGTCTATTTGAGCCATAGATTTGGGATTTGGTTATATAAAGTGTGGATGTCTTTGACCAGTTTGGGCTTATCTTTTCTAGATCTCACGTCTCTGAAATGAAAACAGTATCAAACCTTATTTCAGAGAGATGTTTTAAAGATAAAACCAGTCATATATATGAGATATGCAAATACTCTCTTGGAGAAAAATATATATATATATATTAATAATTCCTAATTTTTGAATTTTAAGTTTTTCACTATTGATATTCATTTAATAACGTTTTGTATTGTATGTAGGGATATGTAATTTATTCAGTGCTGATGTTATTCGATGTGGAAGTACTATTAGGAACTTCTTCATTGCTTTGGATGCCTAAGGAAGTATTCCAAGCTAAACAATCCAAGTAGTTGCTATTTGTGGTATTATGGGCCATCCTGTTTCTGCTACAGTCTACTCAAGAATAGAGGAGAAAGGTAGGGTGGCAGGGAGCTAGATACTATTCCCTGACTCTCGAGTTTCTTTGTCTATATTCCAAGTTTATTGTGAAGTACCACATTCATGTTCTAACTTTTAACCTGCAATTTTGTTACTTTCTTTCATCTACCCTGCTTTTTCTCTCTCTATATATATACTTTGTACCCAAGGAAACATTAAGGCTTGTGGGAGTCAGGTGAATTCTCAGTTTGGGCTACATTCAATCTGTTTGCATCAAGGAGAAGAGAAAATCTGTCTTAAATCAGTGAACAAGGAAACTGTTCGGGCACCAGTAACAATAAAATGAACTAACTAAATAAACCTAAGTGAAACTGCCTTTTTCTTCAGAGAGATGTCAAAAGTGCTTTACATATCATCATGCAAGAAATGCAACCATTCTGCATTGCCAAAGAGGTAGCAAGGAATGACAGTGTTTGAAATGTAAAGCATCTAATGAAAAACAAAGGGAAAAAATGAAACACGTCTAAAATAAATCAGTAAGATAAAATTTATTCTAGAGCAGCATAAAGATACTTAATTGTATGGGATTATTATTTTTTGAAGCCTTTTATGTATTGACAAACAAAATATTAAAATGCTTAATTTGTGGAACTTGCCTGATTGTATAGCTTTTTTCTGATATCTTTTGTTTATCTGAATTTAAAAATATGTTTCCTGTTTTGAAACAGATACGTGGTGGGAAGCTAATGATCTCCAATACACGAAAAAGTGATGCTGGCATGTACACTTGTGTTGGAACCAACATGGTGGGGGAGCGAGACAGTGATCCAGCAGAGCTGACTGTCTTTGGTAAAGCTACTCAAGCTTTTGTTTCCTTTTCACTAGAAATGTTATATATTGAATTGATCTAGGTGACTCATCAGAATATGAGACAAAATCAGGTTAACAAAATTCAATAGTATTGCTTAAGCTGCATTTTGCAGCTCCTGGTTTCAAAGGCTGCAATTTATAGTGATGGAACAGTGACGGCCCAACATTTTCCTTCTAAGCACGTAGTCTAAATTTAATTGGAGGTCCTTAGTGATATGCATACGCTTAGAAACGGTAATCCAGGACATAATGCTCTCCCTCACAAAATTGCCAAATGTAATTGAGCCACTTCTAATACAGTTGACAATGCCTACTTAACAGAGATTTGGACCAGCATTGCCTATTTAAATAATTACTTATTCCTGTGGGGTTATGAAATCAAACAGTTGTAGGAGAGCATAGCAGAGCGCAGTGGACCAGTAAAAAAGTCATTAGAGAAAATCCAAGATCAAGTTTTTGAACGTATAGCGGTATGTCTGTCATCCGTTTTTTAAAGGACACGAAGCAGCTTTGCATCTTGAAAACCAGGGCATCATTTTGGTTTCCAGTGTTACTGAATGAATCAGAAATGGATATGCGAAGGTCTAGAGCAAAAATAGAGTAATACTGATTCTAGGCTGGATTCATCCTGCTAACAACTGGATAAGAAGTGAAGCCATTAAATCCTGCTGTGATACATCCTGTAGTCATGACATTTCTATTTACCATTAGCTGTGGTTCTGTAGGAATCAGTCAAGAGGTCTTGAGCAAACAAAAGAAAATCAATAAGGAAAAAAACCCTCATTGCTACAAATACATACATACAAAAGAGAAAGAAATGTCACTAATGCTTTCTCCTTGATAAAATACTGAAATTCCAAACAAGACTACTTGTAATTCCAGTAAGATTTTCCGTAGATATCTTAAACTAGTTTGTAAGTCAGTTGCTCTTAATTTCTTCACTTTCTGCTTAATATAGTGAACTGGAAAACCCAATCACAAATACTACTGTGTTTGCATGTATGTGCAGTTCAATATTTGTTTGTCCACTGTAAAAGACACATTGTGGTATTCACAAAAGATGCAGAAAAGTTTCTGCTTGACAAGATCTGTGAATGACTGAGGATTTGGTGCTCTTTGGTATTGCAAGGCTGTGAAGGCTTCCACTCTACTTATTTTGTTATGTATTCGTGGAAGCATATGACTTAAAAAAAGAACTAGTATACCTTTAAAAAAAAAAAAAAAAAAAGAAGAAAAAAAAAGATCTCCATCAAATTATTATGTCCTTTGCAGCCAATCTGTTGAGGTTGTGCTTTTATATTTTTTATATAGATGTTAAGGAGACATGACATATCTTCTTCATCTGATCATACTGATAATCCCTGTGGACAGCAAGCAGATTGCAGTCCTAAACTACAAAGCCTTAAGAAATCCTTAAGAAAATAATTTGTTAAAAAACACTAGGAATAAAAATTCTAAAAACATAGGAATAAAAATTATGAAAAGTACATGTAATTTCATTTCCTGCAGAGCTGTGAAAAGCATTAGGTTTGTCTTGATATGTAAAACATTAGTCAACTACATCATTCTGAATCTTTTACAGGATTTAATCATAGCAATCAGCTCATATAATACAAGTCTAATTTGCAAATAGTGAACAAAATCAGCTATAAATTAAATTAGAAGTTTTAATTCTTCATTACTGTGTTAGTCTATTTAAATAAAAATTGTATTTAAAATTCCCTTTCTATATGGATATCTTCCTATCTAAAATTCCTGGGTGGCCATCCAAAGGTGACTCAGCTTTGCCTTCCACCAGCAGAACAGTTACACCCCTTTCCTGAGGTACAGGCAGCAGCTCCTGTGTGCGTGTGTGGGTGTGTGAGTGCACAGTGCACTGGAGAGCATTATCCATGATGTTTACAGGAAGTAATGCATCTACTGGACAGTCCAATCAATCTAAGCATACACAATAAATCCAATAAATCCAGCAACTCTGGGAAACATCAGATTGGTTGTGCATGTTCAGATTGACTTCACTGGACACAAGCAAAAACACATGTCATCTGTTAAGTCTACAGCCTTCCTGTGCATGCAGAATAATATGAATCACAGGTTTGGGAAACATGGTAATAGTGCAAATGTTGAGAAACATATTAAAAATATCATAATGCTTACATTATTATTCAAGAGCTCAACTTCAGCTGTTTTGAACATATTTGAAAATAGGTTTTATATTTAAAATTGAGATATTAGCTAAAAGGCTTAGAAAATGTAATAATGTGGCTGGTAAGCCTACAGCTGGTGCTGATTCTGGAGAGGAAGGTGTATTACTTAGCTGATTATTAATGTTCCCAATATTTTTCTGAATAACAAACCCAGAAAACCCTTTCTATACTGTGAAAGCAGCCTTAGAAAACACACTCCTCTGTAGGAAATGGATCTGTTTCACACTAGTTCTCAGGCCTTTCCAGGAATCAGCCACTTGTTACTTTTGGCTCTGCAAATTTTTCTGTATTACCTGAAGTTAATTTCTGCATGTCACTTGTGACATGTCTCTGGCTCCATGTGCAGTAAATTTAGCTCAGGGCATGGCCTGTGGAAAAAATGAGTCAGTGTGGTGGTAACTGGTGGCCCAATGGGAACAGCATGGAAGTCTAGCCTAAAAGATTACACCTTTCCTGAGTAAAAAAGTAAAATAAAATAAAAAGTGCAGTAAAACCCATGGAAAGAAAGGGGAAGAGAAAATGAGAGTTTCCCCTATGTAGAATGTATTTACTCAGATGGGTACCCATTCAATAACATTTGCTGAGAGATCTTTATGGTTGACACCTGTAGAGCCCTCACAAAACAAACCATTTTCTTCCAACCCCATCTGCATAGGAAACATAGTTTTCAACATTTAGGCACTCACTCAGGATGAGGATGTTCAGGCTTGCTGTTAGCATCTGTGCAGATTGCATTTCTTTTGTTTCCAAGTCATGATTCTTCAACAAGCAGAAATTTTGTGAAAGCCAAAACTTTCACAGTAAAATATCATAAATAAAATTGATTATGGAAGCAGTGCTTCCCAAAATTATTCCTATGTTTTGAATATTGACAACAATGGCATGAGATTTTGTTAGTGTTCTCTTTCAAACACTACTGCTAGTTATTGTCTTTTTGAGGCTCCAAGGTGTTATCTTGGAGTACAGCAAGAAGACCGAGTACCTCAGAGCCTGAGGTGGCCTTTAAGGAAAGCTAAGAACGAATCCATCAGTCTTAACATGCCCCAAAAGAGACAGCATGGTATTTTATTATTATGGACACATATTCTAAATGCCAATTCAGAAGCATGATACAAATTAAGCTGCTTTGAGTTTGGGCTCATAGCCTTTGACTGAACAAAAATCAGGCAAGATGCAAAGCAGAAACAGTTTCATTTCAATTTGTAAGAAAGCTTGGTTTGTAAATACATAATATGGAGCCAGAAATAGAAGGAATAACTGTTAACGTTTTATAATTTTGTCATACTATTGCAGTGTTATCAAACAAGTTTTCAAGATGGTTTAACTCTTTCAGTCTTCTTTTTGTTCCTTTAGACTTTAAATGTTATGTTTGAAGAGAATGTACAAAGGTGTATCTTGTATATTGATTCTGAAGCTCAGTGAAATCAATGAAAGCCTTAATATATTGACTTCAAGAGGCTTGCACCAGGTAGTGGAAAAAGATTTAGATATATTTAGAAGAGCCTCAAAAGAATGTAAAGTATAGCTAATAAGAGTACAAAAATGTCTTAAAAGATATGTCAATTCAGACATATTAATGATTATTTTGGATTAATCTTTGATTTTAGCTTTGGTGCCTGAACCTTTCTTCAGCTAATAAGGTCCTGTGGGATGAAGAGGTATTTTCTTCTGATGCTTGAAGAAGTATTTGTGTTTGATGTTTTTGTGATATTGTCAGGCTGAAAGAGATACCATAGTTCCAGCAAGAATATACTGTGATGACATGATGTTAGAGAATGAAATCCAAAAACCCCTTAATGAAGACATTGTGCCTTGTTTTTCTTCCTTGAATTCTTCCATATAGGGAGGCCTTAGCAGAGGGTCTTGTCCCATCATATCTTGTAAATTAGTCCCAGAAGATTTCCCAGCCAGAAAATCTGCCTAAATCAGGGTGTACATTTACTGTTTAAGATGGACAGGTTGACAGTATGTATTTTGACCCTCAGATCACAAGTCCTTCTGTTTTTCTTCAAATTCTTATACTTCCCACTTTCAGTGTACTTGTGGTAGTTTGTAAAGAATCATTGTAGCTTTGCAATATTTGCTATCTGTGGGTACTAACAAGTTGCAATAGGATGATACAACTGTATCTGGTCTGTTCCTCATACTCAGTAGAAATTGTTCCTGAAATTAAAACCACAGTAGATAGATACAATACGAGGAGAACACTAACATTTGATAAAAATCAGTCTAGTTCATTTTCATGTTTCTCCTTGCACGCACTGTGCAAGCTTACTGCATTTTGTTAGTACTGTGCAATCTCTGCAGAAGCGTGCAGTGTCTACACAAATCATTATTTCTCAAACCAAAAAAAGAAAAAGTGCCTGAAAAGAGGAAGTAGAAGACTGTATTTAAATAGTAAAATACCTGCTTTTGCAACTATATTTTCATTTATTTGGCCAGCGTCCTGTATGCTGTCTCCTTCCTCATCTTCATTTTTGACAGACAGCTTTACTTTATCCAGCTCATGATTCAGGTAATGAAATACCTACCGTTTTGACAGCATTCTTAAATGAAACTTACTTCCTTTCACCTAATGTTTCTTTTTCCCTTTACATCAGAACACTAAGGTGAAAAGAAACTTTTTTTAAAAAAAAAAAAAAAATATTTGCTATTAAATACCTCCCAAAACTCATCCTTCTAACTTGTGTTTTAATGCTTCTTTTTAGATGAGGAGAACATTAAAAAAAAAAAAAAATGATGCCTTCTCTCCAGCCAAGGAGAAAACAGTTCTAAATCAGATTGAGTCTCCACATTATGGGGACCATCAAATCCTTCACTCTAGCAGTTGCCTCAGCAGACAAAATATATTAAGACAGTTAGGATCATTTTAATTAGATTGAGGTCCCATATATGGCTGTCTAACTTTTTGAGGAACAGAGAAAGGGCAATAATACATCTGAAGGTCATCCGAATCACTCTAATAGAGTGTGATACACAGACCAATTGTTAAATAGAGGAAAAATTGAGTTCAGGGGTTTACTTGTGTCAGCACCCAAAGCAAGGAAGGCTTTTCTTATGTTTCTGGCTTGGATCAGTTCTGTGATTTTCTTGCAGTGCCTATTTCAGGCACTGCAACATACTGTAGGTATGTGCCCAGATTGCATTAACAATCCCCTTTTATAACTGCAAGCAGAGTTTATTCCGAAGTTATAAAGGTCACCCCAGTAATAGTACAACTGGTTGACATGACATATAACCATGACCTATTTTATAGTTCTCTTCAAAGATTTTTAATATTCATCAGAGAAAGCCTGGGAAGTAGGTATTTTATTTACTCAGAGAAAACTTATGAAGTAACTATATTAAAAAATTTATATGTCCATGATTTTAATTTATTACCCTTTTGTTTCTCAAATATATTACGTTCTGAATGCTGTTGACAGAGTAACAATGTTTAATTACACCACAAGGCTTTATTTGTGGGTGAATCGTTTCAAAAGAAAAAAAAATCACAAGATATTTTCTGAGGTTTGGCTCTGAAACTGTATTTGACCTGGCTGTGCAAAGAAATCTTCTCTATTTAGCATGCTCAGGCAAGCTCTGTCTCCTGAGAGATTAACATTGTAAGCAAGTTATGCAGGTGACTCAAATCCAGTTAATCTCACATAAAGAATGTTAATTGCATTGGCAATGGCATTCCCTCTGATCACTTTATAGCTGTATAATTAGCTATTGGACATATTCAAGGGGTTGCCTAAGTGATACAAATCCAGGAAACAACATGAAAGAGAACTTGTTCTTTCTGGATTCACACTGTACAAAATGCAGAGATGGAAAACTGGAAATAGCATTTATTCTTATCTTTATGTCCTTGATAACTGTGGTCTGTACTTCCATAGCTATCTATTTTCTTGCAAATTAGTAACTGTTTTGGAAAATACACAATTTGTAAAGCCGATCTGAAACAAACATATATACTCTTAGGTTGTCTTCATCTGGAATCAAGTGATTTACTTAATGATCCTTCAGCCATTTACTCTCTCATCAGCTGGGTTCTCCTCAAAATGTGATAGAAATTTATTTTATTATCCCCTGTATAGAACCACTTACAGCCACAAATAGCAATTTCATAAACATGAATATGCTTATTTCTTAGTTGTTTACAGGCAGCTTTTATAAACAGGGTCTGAAATAATTCTTGTATGCAGACCAAGCAAACATACAGGCACATGCAGGTTTATTAAAGTTCAAAGTGAATGGACCAAGGCTTCTAAATCACCTATAAGGTTGCTGATCAGAATCTAAACCTCTTGGCTAAAGATCATCTCTTGAAAAATAAATTCCAAAACATAGAATGTATTCTTTGTGAGCTCAGAGGAAGTGTTGAGCTGTGCTCTTTTAGGTTAAAATTTCTGGATAAGATACTGCTGCAAACTTACAGAAAGTTTAATTAAGATATTCCCTTTTAGATCCACATATTTACAGACAGGCCAAGCACATTGCTTAGCATTAAGGCAAACAATTAACACTTTTGTTACTTTGTCCTGTTTTAAGGTTTGTCAAACTAAAATGGCTTTATTCAAAATTTTCCATGTCTGATGTCTGATTTACCTGCTTTTTTTCGTTTTGTTCTGTTTGTTGATTTTGTTGTTGTTGTTGTTTTAATTGTTAAAATTGTTCATTATTTTCTACAAATATTGAAGTTCTTGTAGTTGGGAAGTAAAAGGATATTTGGATGAATATGGGGGAGGATTTGAAGGAGAGAAAGGAAGGAAGTTTTTTGTCCTGAGAAATGCAGGTAGGTCCCTCATACTGAATAACAAGAACCTAGAATTCAATGGGAAATAGTAGCTACTATACCAGAGATGTAATTTTTTGCCTTCCCAAATAATTTACACTAAGCTTAGCCAATTATGCACCTCTTGAAATAAATAAATAAACTCATACTCCTGAGAGACCGAGTAGAGTACAGTTCTGAGCAGCAGTTTTCCTCCAGTGCAGTCTAGCATTGCTGTCAGTCTCCTGCAATGATATCTGTTTACTTCAACCAATTTTTCTTGTATTAATATTCTGGATGGGCTGTGTCTGGATGGCACAGAGAAAAAGAAACTCCAATTCAAGTGTAGTTTAAATATGTAATAGAAAAGTCAGTTTGCTTAAATGCATGAAGAAGTTAGAGGCATTCTCACAGGCTAGACAAGACACAAGGTCAAGGTAGGAACAAGCCTAGCTGGGATTGGGAAGGATCAGGAGACTGCATGCTCAGGGAAGGAAAAATCTGGTGGGGCACACTCAGGGCAAGGAGCTGTAACAAAGAATATATACAGCTGGCTGATACACAGGCTTGAGACAGGGAATAAAGACTGGATTTCAAGGGGCAGAGGAAGACCAGAACAGCATTTACTTGTCCAAATGCTACTGCAACCTGCCAGCACAGCGTGCAGAAAAATGATGAAAAGTGAGAAAACAGCAATGGCTTGAGAGAAATGGGGAGAAAGTCTGTCCCTTAGACTTGTAATTATCTTTAGCGCCTGGAAAAGTGCTGTTGATCCTTGAATGTGTCAATTCTTCTGCTGACAAAATACATTTTTCTCTGCCAATAGGTACCCCTGCTAGTATCATGTAATTCCTATGTGATGTTGTGTCACTCTTATAAATATTTATTAACAGTTGGTTTTGTGTTCCTTATTTTCTGACTTAATATTCTGTTTTGTAAGAGTGGTGAACATTTTATCAGCTCTAACTGAATTCAGTGGAAACTGAGCTTCAAGCATACAAAATTCATGCTGAATTCTCAAGAAAAAGTTGGCAGTTTTGTGTCTCAAGTTGGGCATGAAGATTTAGCAGTGTTGTTTTTTTATTATTTTAACCTTGCTTTCTTAGACCTCCATCACACCTCAGAGAGGGGCTATGAAAGTAGGTGAATTGTTTATGAAGCATTAAGATAGGTGTAATGGAGATTGGGAGGAAACTAATAATTCTGTCTTTGAAGTGAGATTTGAGAAGTATGACAGGAGGCCACCCACTAAACAGTACAACTAAAGCAAAATATTAAACACCTGCTCATTAAATGAATACCAACAATCTGGAGATGTTTGGGGAAGAAATAGTATGTGATCGTGTAATTGCAACCAGTCCCATAAGGCAGAAACAGAAAGGGAATGATGAAAGGGCATGCAGACAGACTTAATTCTGACACTTCTGGCACTTAGGTACTGCACACTCTATTTTGCAAGCTTATTAATGTTATTTTATTTTATTTTTTTAATTTGCATATATTAAACAGATAGGAAGCCTGTGAACTCAGCTCTGTAGTTATCAAGACAAACTGCCTGAGTCAGAATCTCGTATTGCTTACATCTGTGTGAATTTTGAATAATTTTCTAAGTGACATCATAGCCCTCAACTCGCTGAGAATGAAATGTGAAACGTAGTGTGTAACCAGTTTTAAATGCCTGTGTAATAAATCGCTGTCTTGACTGGAAATAGTGCTTCATATAAACCCAGTCTTATAATGGCTTGTCTCTGGCATAAATAATTTATGACAGTGAAAGTGCAGTATGGTTGGGAGAGGACAGAACAAAATTTATGCAATCCAAAGGCAACTTGGAAACTAACCCCAGTGACATCCTTTCAAATGAAATTACCGGTACTCTGAGTTGGTACCAGTGTAACTGAGATCAGATTGTGGCTCTGCATCTGGATTTCAAGCAGGCCTGTGCAGCATTATGATGATTAATAATATTTGTAGCTGTGCAGGCTAACATAACAAGGGTAAACAGAACTGATTATTCAAACCTTAATTTAGTTTTCTGTGGTGAAGTTAGTGATGGGGATCAGGGAAGATTTGACCTCGGTACAATAGCCCTCGATCAGATGAGACGCATAACACAGAGTTTACATTTTCCTCCGAAGCATCCAGATATTGATTATTGCCGAAGGCAGGCTGTCTCTGCTGGCAGCTCGTATAATGCTAGAGCAGACAGCAGCTCTTAAATCACACTCCGTGCACGCAGCAGTGCAGAGCCAAAACATTCACACAGAAGGACACGGTCTTGAAGATGTCCCCGGTGGTGTGACAGGCGGGCAGTTGAGCTAGCATGCGCTTTCGTGCTGGTGGCACTTGGCTTTTACGTGAGGGCCAGACATGACAGCCGCCACATCTCCAGCCCGGCCGTCGTTGTCCTGGCTGGTGATGCACATCATCAGTTCCACTTGTCTGAATTCGCGGAGCTCAGCCCTCTGTTCCACCTTCTGTGAGTCGGTAAAAAAAAGATGCTGAAAAGTCAAAAGTTTTCATGTCAGCCCTGTGACTCACTGAGGAATTCTGATGTCTCTTTTCAAGAGCGGCCCACGTTTCTCAGGCGGCCAATTAACCAAGTGGTGCTGGAGGAGGAGGCTGTGGATTTCCGGTGCCAGGTGCAGGGGGACCCGCAGCCGACCGTCCGCTGGAAGAAAGATGACGCAGACCCACCAAGAGGAAGGTGAGAATAGCGTTCGTGTTCCCAGCGCTTTCAAATTGCCACTGACAAATGACCCTGGAAGCACTCCCAGCTAGATTTATTTCCCGTGTGTCTGGTCTTTGGCACCACAAACCATATTCCAGAGCCAGCTGAGCAGGGAAATCCACTCAGCTGGGCTGTCCAGCTTGTGGATTCCTGTGCGAGGAAGAAAATTGATGTGTAGATGTCAACAGATTAAATTCACTGCATTCCTGGAGAAAAATAAAGATGTTTTAGGGACTGTACCAGTGATAATAGCCTTCATAGCAACGTGGTGATACTGAAAGGGAGAAAATTTGGCTGGAGAGCCCAGAGCATCTCTGTCACATTTACAGGGTGGGTTAGAGGCAGGGCTTTGTTGGCTCCTTTGCTAATGTCTGGTGGGTCTCAGAAAGAAATCTTCCTCTGCAAAAGGCAAAAGAAACAAACTATCTGAAGTGGAAAATAAAGATGAAATCTGGAACAGGGCACATGTGTTCAAGAAAGATTCATTTAATCTGGAACAAATTCCAGAGTGATGAGGGTATGAGAGTCTGTCTTATAAAAGGACATTAAATTAACTTGGCTCCTTTCAGCTAGCTGGTCCCTGCTTTCCAGGACCCTTCCTATGTTTGATGCTGAACCATTTTTAGATTAAAATATCTTAAAACAGAAATAGGTCTGGGAACAGGAGTGATAATCCAGGTCTCCATAACCTGTCTTCTCTTTTGACCCTGTGACTCCTGATTCATTGTTTGCACAGTGTTTCTAAATTAAAGAGAAGATATGAAGATTGCCTTTTTTTTTCCCACTTGTGCTTGATTGTTGTTTTCCATCAGGGTTGTTTATTCCTTGGATGTGGCAAATATAATTTGAAGAAAGGGAGAAAATCTAGATCTTTTCTTCTTCAAACAAGTGCTTTAAACACTTGCGTTTACCCTGTGTAGGCTGGTTGCCAATATTATTTCTGCTTCTCCAATCATGACCATAAAAAAAAAAAAAAGAGCAGCTGCAATGTTGTTTGTGTGACTAGTTTGATCCTGTCAGAGTATATTAAGTGTGTTGTGAGCACACTACTAGACTGGGCCTAACTAAAACAAGTTAGACGTTGTGGCCTTCTTTCTTAATCACAGCCTGTCTTATGTTTTCACCCCAACATGGTAAAATGTGGCAAGACCGTTGCCTGGCAGTCTTCATCCAGTTGCTAAATATGGCATCTAGTGTCACATACAAAATCATGAAAAATGATGGCAAAATTCCTTGGACTGCACAGGGTGCAGTTATCATTACATCTAAGGTTAATGTCATTTGTTTTTAAAACTCTAAATCTTTAATAAAAATAAAATAAAATTTTAAAAAAAATGGAGAATACCTGTTTAGCTTCCACATCCTCAACTGTATAAGATGTCTTAAGTGAACATGCAATTATTTATTTGAATATATTAGTGTATGTATTCATATAATGATGCGTATTCTAGAAGAAAAAGTTTTAACAGATAAGATACATATATAAATATACATACATTTTAAAATAATCTCTCCTTGCAACTTAAAACAAATTAAAATTGACATAGTTTTTTTACCTAATTATTTAGATAGATATGTATGTATGTAATGTGTAGAATATTATTTTGAAGAGCAGTCTTTTGGATGGCAAGATGAATTTTTCCTTGCTATTTAACTATGCATTGTATCCCATAGTAAATGCATTGTGCTGCTGTGATTTAGTCTTACTATTGCTTCTGTTGTATAAATCATGTCTTCTAGGTCTCCTAAGCAGAATTGATGAATCAACAGTGCCTTTGATTAGGTTGCACATTGCGTTAGTCTTTTTTTAATGGCTTTATATTCCTTTTTTATGTATTTTATTGCAGAAAAATTTAAGTACTGTGTGTTTTGAGGTAGCTTCTGTTCATTCATGATGTCTTTCTAGGAAAGAAGAAATGTAACAAGAAAGGGGGAGAGTTTTCATTGTGCTTTTAACTAAGCAAAAGGCAGGTTCATCAGATACATTCTGATGATATTCAACTTCAGGCTCAGAAACTATTCACAGTGTTCAGCAGTGTTTTTACACTGCTCTTAAACATTTATTTTACTGTGGTTTGGCATTTTAAGATAGAAAGGGAGAGTATGTCTTCAGTTATGTCAGCTTCTCCGAACATCACAGGGATGGGTGAGGAAGGGGCAAAGTTGAAGGGTCCCATGCTGAAGACCACCTTGGGTGTTAGAAGACTGCCACTGCTGCTATCCCTGTAGAAGGTTACCACCACCACCTGAACGCCATGGGTTGTGATCATCTAGTAGAGTCCCATATCTGTATTTTAAAAGCAAATAACTCTGATGATCAGGACTCTATGTTTTCTTTTTGAAAATGTATCATATTATATAACAGTACACATAAGCAGAATCCTAAGTGTCCACAGAGTGGAAATTTCCAAACCATGCTGCATGTTATTTAATGAAGAAGGGCAAACATGGGATATGTGAAAGAAAAGGTATTTTCATTATTTTCTTTTTTTTTTTTTTTTTTTTTTTTAATGCAAGCAACTTTACCCAGGTGTAGTTTGAATGAATGGAAGAGAAAATGAAAATATGACCATTTTCTAAACTGAGAAGAGTATTCCTAAGTTTTTCCTCCTTGAAGAAATACAAGATTTTTTTTTTTTTTTTAGGTTAATATAGAAAGTAGCTTTCATCTTCAGAACTCCTGTATTTTAAGCATTTTAACATCCACAGTGGATTATGAAACCCTTAAGGAATACCCTCTGTTATTCTTTCTACATAAATAAATCCCTTTTTCTGAGCAGATCTGTGCAGCTATTTGTCTTATAGCTTTCAGTGCCAATTTTGTGTTTCCACAATTAATGATGTTCTTTGCACATCTGTCTATTTTGTTGTTGTTTTCCAATAATTTCCTTTAGGCCACATCCCTAGATTACAAAGTCATTATAGTAGGTACCTGTTTCAAAAACTATTGCAAATTATTAAAATTTTCTGTTGTTAGTTCAACTTTCAAAAATGTATAGGTCAGTGATAGAGAAGTGGGATAAACTGAATTATCAATTTTTGCATGCATTTTGTTTCTGTATTTTGCTTCTGGTGAATGCCAGAATGACTCATACTAGATCCACAGTCTTTCAGAAATCCTTCTCTGTTTTTCCATCTTACTTTCTTTTAGCTTTTTTACATGTGAAAACAAAGAGAAAAGTAATCACAGTAATTTCTGGTGACAAATATAAACAGTATTGCTCCACCAATTGGTGTGTTGAGTAATAATTGGAAAATAATTTCAGGCTATTATAGTTTTAATTATAAAAGTCCCTGATGAACTGTAAACATTTCCAGTTGCAGTTGGATTGAAGGGGGGAGGAGGGGGGGAACACTTCTAAAGAAATAAGTGTTTGAAAATATGAAAATAATAAAAAGTCTTAATGTGGGTATTTTGTTTAATTGTCCTTATAATTACACAGAAATTTATGAACAATCATGCTTTAAAAGTGAGAACAGATGGGCAGAAGTTTATTCTGCATGTGAAAGTCTTCAGTCCACATTTTTGCTGTTTTGAATTAATGATCTAAAACAACTACAATAGTCTATATTTTGTATTTAAGAACTTCAGTTGTTCTTGTAGTGGACATTGTCAAAACGTCCATACAAAAAGGTCTCGCTAACATTCAGAGGATGTAACTTTTCCAAATTCCTGTAGACCTGACCTTGAGATTTCAAAGACTTCTGTACAAATCATGAAGCTTTTTTTGTATCTTTGGGCAGGAATTAAGAAAGCAATAGAAGGAGCACTGCTTCCACCAGGTGGAAACAGTGTTATGAATTATGCATAATTGCTTTCATATTATATATATATATATGTATGTGTATATATATATATATATATATGTTTAATAATAAATTGATTTGATTCTTCAGATACAAAAATCCTTTTTAGAACCTAAACCAATCCCAGCAAATGAAAAGCATGCTATAAAAAATGCTGATACTGCACCAACAGGCAAAATCAAAGTACAATGTGAAATCTGGGCTATGTAAAGCTTTTTTTCTAGAAACTGTCCATTTTAAATCAGTGACCCAAGACCGAAATGCATTGTGAATCAAGGATAGAGGCACATGGTGTATATTTTTATTTTAATTGCTCTAAAAATTCAACATCGCACCATAGCTTCCACAGTACACAAAAGCTAGGGGAATAGTTAATCAAGTATGACTCATGTCAAACTACTGGAGGTGAACAGGATATTGTGGGGTCACCAGTCTTACGCCTTTGGCTGAAATACTAGGTTCGCTACCTCATGAATAGAGTTTCTTTTCATTACAAGTGACAAAAGGAAATGGCACAAAAATTGTATTAAAGCAACTCAGGCAATTGTGGCTATGCAGAATGATCAAGAAATATTTAGAATTAAAGAAAAATCATTTTTACACATTGAAGTCTTTTTCCAACCACATGTTCAGGTAGCTTTCCTTTGATGTCTGCTTGGCAGACGTAGAGATTATACTTTCCTGCTTAGGGTCTGATGGTCTCCTGTGTTGTGAGGAACTCAGTATGGCCTCAATCAACTCTTGATGAATCTGCTTTTTAGTCCTGGTAACAGGAAGAAACTGATTTTATTTGAGAGGCTCCAATGTGAGAGTGGCGTATCTATGACTAGCAATTTAATAAAATTTGAATAAGGTTTGTACAGTGTTTCATGTCTTTAAATTTTCTAGCAGAGCCGAAAAGAGCAGCTGCATAGTCTGTAATTACATAGCAAGTAATACAGATTTTTTTTCCTTTTTTCTTTTTTTTTTTTTCTTTTTTTTTGAGGAAGTTGAGAGATTTTCATTTACAAGTTAAAATTTGTGACACACTATAATAACTGTTTAAACCTTTTACACAGAAGAAGCTAGCAGTGCCAGCTCTTTGGGAGAGTGAGGTTAGCTCAGCAAATGTATTTTTCAGTTGCCTTAAAAATGACTGAGTAGCAATCACTTGGGTCTTTTTACGCATTCCAGCCCAGAACAGCTGGCTTAGCTCAGTAAATACATCTTTAATGAAATTACAACCCGTTTTTGTAAGTTGCATTTACAGGCATTGTCTGATTAGATGAATATTATACTAGAAATGAAAAGTGGCAACTGTACCAGCAGGAAGAGGTATTTGTTTTATGTGCCGCCCACACAATGGGAGAGTGTAGGCAGAAAAATCAAGAGTGATACTTCAGAAGGAAAATGGTGTGTAGTTTACACAGAGTGTATTGCTAAGTGTTACAAGATTGCAGGTTATTAAATGAGACAGAGCAGTGATACACAGCAGTGGAAATCATAAACAGCACAGTAAGTTTCCTTATTTACTAAAAATTAAGAATGTTCCTTAAAATAATTTGGGAAAATGCACTTTTCTGGTTTTGAAAATATATTACACATATATTTAAGTGCATAAAAGGATTGTCATTATTTGCTGAGAACCTTAATTGCTATAAGTGACAGGCCCTAATGTTTAACCTTAACTACAGTTGAGTATTTAGACTTAGATGTGTTAGCTCCATCAAAAGCCTTTGTAGGTACATTAGTCTTGCTATGTGTTTAAAACTGGCCTCTTGTGCCTGAGGAATACTTGCACACACATAGGCTGTGCAGAAATTCTGTCTGTCGCTTCTGATAGGCATGCATTTTCACAAAGTGCTGTCATTTCTGTGCTTTCCTCTGTGGATCCTTGTGGGTTTGAACTTAAGGGTAAAAGATGAAATTTTTAAAATATCGTACTGTCTTCCAGGTCCTAATCTTTGAAACAAATTTAAATGCTATTTACAGCAAAACTTATCCCGATCAATTCAGAAAAGTTAGATTTTTAATGGAAGATCCAGAAAGGGCATGATGGCCAGAGGTGTTCGGCATTTGTGTTTCTACATGATCTCAGGATAAGGCAAGCCAGATAAATGGTAATTTTTAAGAGACGATGGAACTGTGGGTTCTGTGAGTAAACGCAGTTCTACATAATTCTATTTAAATTCTGTGGATGGGATAGTGAGGTATTTAACTACAGCTTCCTCTAGACAAAACCAAGGGGAGAATGACCTTTCAATGAAATATGAGTTAATAACACCACAGCTCTGTGTGCTTTGGTTGAGTTAATCTCCGTGCAGAATGTAACAAAATGCAGTCTAATGTGTATTGAAAATTAATTAAAGAGTGTATTTTAGTACTGTAATGGATATAATCTTTGGTTACATCAGCAAATTTCTGTTGCAGTTAATAATAATTAACAGTTTTAAATAAAGGGTCGGGGAAAAAAAAGGATGTTTTTCATATTAGCTATATTATGTGTACTATTCATTACCTCTGGTTAGATCCAGTACGATTTGCATGTCCATCTTTTGTTTCCTAAGCTAGGCATCAAGGAGAGATTAACTCCCTTTCTGAAGAGCATAGGGGAGAAGACTGGATGTTCCTAATAGCTTGTCAAAAGGAGACAGTGGAAGAAAGAAGTTTAATATGTTATTTGTATTCTTACATACATCTGAAGGGAGTAGAGGTGGCTGTTTCACAGAGGATGTTGTTATCTTGGGTTTAATGCAGCACATGGCAAGCTGTAATACAACTTGCAGAGAATCCACGTAGCCTACTGGAACAGGCAGATTTCAGCAGCATGCAATGAAAGTGGGTTTTTTTAGTTGTTATGTTGAATCATTTGTGGAAACTTCTGTAAAGCCAGAGGTATCATTTAGAGAGAGAGTTGATGAGCGGTTAAAGGGAAGCAGGAGTTGGTTTAGTTTTCTGTATGTAGGTAACATCAATATGACGTACCCTACTCTTGGTTCTTTTGGTTTGGTAACCAATCCTGTTCTCTGATGGGTATTTTGCCTGTCAGTGACTCCTTCCCAGTCTGCAAGTGGAAAAATATTCCTCATGGTTTTTGGAGGAATACATAGCCAAGTGAAAGTGTAAATCAGAGTGTTTTTTGACGATTAAAATCCCTCAAGGCATGGTATTGAATAACACCCTGTAGATGGATCATCCCACAATTACTCCAGAAGTCTGTCATCTAACCCAGTAGCTATCCACTATTCAATTTGTATGGAATATTAAATGCTGTAAGCAAAAGTGTTTGACGTGTGTCTGTGCTGGACTGAACAGCAGAGAAATGGTTAATAGCACTGACATTTAAATTGGCTTCATGTTAAGTGTCAGGTCTCACCACAGAGCTGAAGAAGAGCTATTGTTTCAGGCAATCTGTTTGCAGATGCATGAAAACAGTCTCCAGTTGCTTACATGAGGGTCAAGGTTGGGAAAATAGCTTTACAACTCCATGGACAACAACCTTAAAAGAATTGTGTCAACTACCAGTCCTGCCTATATGTTTTCTCTTTATGCTGTGTGAGCCATTAGTGATCTGCAAAGTGATCACTGGCGGTGTATCTAAAATAGGATTGCCACAAGAGGATTGTTTAGTTTTTATTCTCTGTTGTTTAATGTCCTAAAATTGTTGCGTGTCTGAAAATTAATGGAGTCACTAGCAGAATTCTGAAGGGAAATTTAATACCAGCAATAGTAGCCTCAGACATGGATTTCTCTGAATTTTCCAGTCATGAAAGATTGCAGGAAATAAACGCTCTTGCAGAAGGAGACCCAAGAATACTTGGTGTAGAATTTCACCCAAATAATCAGTTTATTGATCAGTAAAATTACAGAATGAAAAAGTAAAGATAGTTAGCTGTGCAGTTTTTCTGTGAAACATTCAGGAAAGGAAAGCTGGTATAGTCATGCTCAAATGAGAATAAAATTCAAGAGCTGTGACCACAGCATTGTTGATGCCATTGGAATGGTTGGCCCAGAGAGATTTCTTCTGCTTTAAGTACATTTTATCCCTGAATGGGGTACTAAAGTCATCATCTCAGTTAAAAAACAAACAAAAACTGGCAGTGAAAACAATGCAAGATTAAAGTTTTATCTTTAAGAACAATTTCCAGTTGCTGTTGTTAAGTCCTACATTAGCAAAAACGTGCTTTTTAATAATATGTTTTCTGGCTCAACTGTAATGTAGAAGGCACTTTCATTAAAGCATTAACATGACTTCATCTTTAATTACCACTTCATGGTTGGTTACTGATTCAAAATACAGATTAAAAATATTTCAGTTAGTTCTCTGACAAGTATACAATAATCATTCATCATGCTTAAGGCAACTAATAACAGGCCAACGCAAATTGTTTGTTTCAAACTACTCATAATCTATGTACTCATATTAAAAAATAAAAATAACAGAATCAGATAACCATATTTAGTATTTAGTAAGAGCAAAATGTCAGTTTGGCTCAGAACTTCTTAGTGTCCCAGTCCTTGCAGTATCCTTTTTTTTTTTTTTTTTTTTTTTTTTTTAACAGAAATATACAAAAGGATACTTGCAATGACTGGAACACAGTCCTTATTTTAAGGAAAAACAAAATACTGTTTTTCCATAAAACTAATTTCCTTAAAATTAATGTCAGTGATGTGCCGAGCAGATAACCCTGTGAATCACGAGTGTTTTTCTGATAGATAAATTTATGATACAGGCATTAATAATACAAACCTCCCCAAGTGCCTGACAAATGCGTCTCATACGTGAGGTAAAGGACTACTTTTGGTGACAGGAGGATTGGCCTCCATGCCAAGTCATTACATGGTCTCTTAGCTCATACTTCAACTGAGGTTCCAGTGTTTGAAATGTGGAGATCTGTCTGGAACTCAAATCAAATCAGAAGCCCATTTTGGATAATTAACATGTGGTAATTCTCTGTACAAGCAGAGATGTAGAGGCAGAAAAGAGCCTTTATCAGTTTTCATAGTGTTTACTGAGAAACAGCTTCCCAAACATATGTTTTGTTCTGAACTTATATGTTTTCAAGTTATTTTAATGCGAATGAAAAAGCAGTCCCATTTTTCTTTCTTCGGTCTTTTCTGAGCTCATGGCAGCTGATTTGTAGAAGTACTAGCTATGTGCACTCACATATGTGTGTTCGTAAGAGTAGTGCTGCATAGTCTAATGCTTCCAGAGAAGTTGGAAAAAGTAATTTTCTTGGACATGGGAATGGTTTCACAATGTTGACACGGTTACTGTAACCGTTGCATACATTTTTATAAGATTTAGGCCATTTTGTGGAATATGCTTAAGGCATATTGCAGTGTGGTTCTGTGTTCTGTATTATTGCAATTGAGAGTGTCAACCATAAAAAATTATAAAGAATCTGTTGGTAACAACCCGTAAAACATCTTGGACTAAAGCAGAACCTGCTGTCAGTATATTTTAAGAAAAAAAATAGTGTACAGTAACCTGTACCACTTAGCTCTTTTCCTGGCTTGTTGACATAAGGCCAGTAAACCATTTTCCATGACTGCTTGTATACATCCTCACACTAAGAAATTCCAGGTGATGTTGCAATGCCTTGTACCTTTCTCTGGTATGAATGGCATAGGCAAGGAATAAATGGGGATTTGCACATGTGCCCATGAGTGGCAGCTGCCTTGTCCCTCACTCTGGGGATAGCTCCCTGGTAAGGCAGCTTATTGTAGCCTTCAGCTGCATTTTAGAGCCACCCAGCAAGAAGCAGCCTTGATTGCAGGCGTACAAGAGAATGATTTGAGACACCAGTGCACACAAATGCATGCATTCTTGCACCCTCTGTCACTGATTAGGGTTCTCTAGGGAATGAAAAGGAGAGGCACACATATTTCTCTGTGTCACTCACATAGGCTTGTGCATGGGCTGTAAGTGAAAAAGAAACAAGTTTGTGTAAGGGAGCTGGTAGTAGGGGTGGATACATCCCTGGTGGGAGCAGCCAATCTCCTTTCTGCTCCTGGACCACACAAGGCTTAAATTGGTAAGGGGCTGATGCTTCCATGCTTCCATCTTCACTGCAGTTTCCCTCTGGCTCCTTCCAGCTGGCACGGACAGTCCAGTGACACAGTTCAGGAGCCAGTGAAAAGCTGTGCCACTATGCTGGAAAGTGAAGTGCCAGCACCACAAAAGAGAAGTGGAGACAGAAGCTTAAGCCTCCTTAACTACCTCCTGTTTACTCTGGTTTTTGGCTGGTAGCATCTCTCTATTTGGGCTCCCTAATCATTGATGTTGTGAGTAATCTTCAAGCTTTGTGTGTGTGTGTGTTGCAAAATTGTCTGGCAAACAGGCAAAAGAAAACCAAGCAAAGTAATTTTTGTGACATCTCTAAAAGAAAACAACAAAAAAAGGAAAGCCTACAAAGCCTACATACAACATTTATATTTACATTTAGAGTAATATTTAAAAGAAAATAGGTGCCTGGTATAAATTGATGTAATTTTTTTGATGCCAACAGCATCAGTTTACAGCAATTAAGATGTGACTTTTGCAATTTCCCTTTAGCAGGAAGGACATCTTGGTTTTGCTGAATTTAGTGAACATAGTAATGCATTGTTACAGCTATAAAGTGCACAGCTGAAGGAACTGCATCCTCGCTAGTTAGACCTACTTAGGTATCTAGGAATGTAACGACTCCAGATGCAGATGCAGCTGCTCTACCTGTGCATATGAAAGACAAAGAAACATTTTTATGCATAGCTGCATGCACGTTTTTGAAAATCTGGATATCTAAGGGTTCTTCTTGTGAAGTACCAGAATGCATATCAAATGCAAAAAACATACCACGAAATCTCTCCAACTTCAGTAAATTTTCTTATTCTCTCTGTTTCTCTCCCTCACTTTTTTTATTTGATAACCATGGAATAAGCCATGGTGGCTGAATAGGGAACGATACACTTTTGAATACAGGGGGAAAAAAAATCAAGAACTGCTAACTGTGACAAAAACAGTATAATTCAAGATTATTCTTAGATGCTTAAGCCAAGGCATGCATTTAACCTTGATACATTAATTTGTGATACTTAAAACTAGTTAATGTGTTTTGTTTTATTTATTATTTGGTTGAGCAGATGGTAATGGTTTTGACATGATTCAGGTTTTTTTTTTATTATTTTTCTTTTCTTTTCTTGAAAAAGACAAGGCTCTTTTTCCCACTTTGTCACAGCTGGTTACCAATCAATCTCAATTCACGGTACAGTGATGATAGCACATGTTGTTCAAGGGCCAAATCTGATTGGGTTGCATTTTCAGCAGTGTTTCATATTAAAAAAAAAAAAAAAAAAAAAGTGTCTGTATGGCAGTGACTGTCAGCACACTATTGTACAACTGTCATTAATCAAAACTAGCAACAATGAATGCATTCATATGTGCCAGAGACTGCCAGATTTCACTCAAAATCACCCAATTTCTATTAGAGTTTCCTCACCAGCAGTGTTTTCTCATCTGCTTGCTGTTTCTGTTTGCCTCTTCCTTCACAGTCCCCTGGCCCCCTTCTTTCTTGGGTAATTAAAGACAGACCTACTGGAGCTAGGACTTGTACAAGTTATGTAACACAATGCCCAAAAGTGGCTGGGTTTTATCCCCACACAAGCTGACTAGCTGTTTAAAAGACCTCTTCCAGCTTAGTCAGATGGCTGAAGTTTAAGCTAAACTGAAAGGTTAAGCACCTCCAAATGTTTAACAAAGGGAAGTATTCAGAATCAATTAGATGGCCATAATCATATGAAGCCCATGTCTGACACCCTACATTTTGTGCTGAACATTGGCATTACTTGGCTAGGAGTCAGCAATATTTGGGTAATATGTTGGAAGGTGTTTCTTGATGCTGCACGTATTTTGAAGGCAATGCCTTCTTAGTGTACCAGCAAAGTTAAGGACCTGCATAACCAGTACAGCCTGGTTTTCTGCCACTCCATCATCAACCTCTGTCTGTGACTGGTATTGGCAGTCAGAGAGGCCCTGAGCCTGGTTCCCAAGTGTCAGCTTGGAAGTGATCCAGGTGAGAGTGATCTTCTCCAGAAACCCAGGAGGAAACTTGTTGCGGGCATATGAAGCTCTGGGATCGAGAGGAGACCAGGCACTATTTGAGACTTCTCAGGCCATTGCTTGAGAAACTGAAAGGATACAGGCATATTCATCCTTCACAACTTACTTCACAGTCCCTTTCTCACGCAAGCTCCTTGTGTTGCTGCGGAGCAGCTAAAGCTAAAAGCCAGTTTTCTTCCTTATCCTTCCTGCCTGTCAAAGCTCTTCACTGAACCATGGTGACTTCTGGGGACAGAGTGGGTGGAACAGATGACTGAGGGGCAGCATATCAATACTTCAGGACAGCAGATGGTTATAACATCCCATGGGTCCGTCTTTGTATGAATCCGATTGCTAGATGGCATGTTCTGCCAGGGTGGTCCAAAAACCCAGCATGGCCTTGTTGGAGAAGCAGAAAGGGAGAGCTGGGCCACTCCTTGAAGTAATTGGTAACTGGGCCATGACAGTGACATGTTTACTCCTTCCTCCATTTCTCGACCCAAGTGGGAGATTATGGCTGTGCTCTCACTCCGCGTCCTGGCATGCCATGCAGCTGGCTCTTTCCCCCAGCAGCCTTTGCACAATTTGCATGATTGGCAGGTGCAAGCATAAAGACTGCTGAAGCCTCCAAGGCAGCTGGCTGGCATGCCGGCACCAGCACATCAGTGAGATGAAGAAGAGCGAGTCAGCTGCAGCCCACAGCAGACTGTAGGGCCCTGTCCCAGGCTGCCTGCATCCCAGTTCGAGCAGCCAGCCAGTCAGATCCAGCCCTGCTGCCTGTCTGGTTTTATCTCAGCAGTGGTAAGTCAACCACAGGGATGGTATTTATCTTTTTTAAAAAAAAAAAAAAGTCAAAAAAAAAAAAAAGTCAGTGTAACAAAACAAGTGGCTAATTTTTCCCCAGCTTTATCAACATGATTCCTATATCCAACCCATATTTACATTACAGCTTATCTTAGTTTTATCGTCTTACAGGAGCTGAATACAACTTCATGGTTTTGGTCCCCTAGTGCTGGCCTTGTGTCAAGAAAATGAGCGTTTTCTTTTGTCTGCAACTCTGTGGTCGCCAATGCCAAATAACTGCTCCATTGTTTTGGGATACTGTTGTCATATTTTTGAGATTTTTAAGGGAGACCATTTGCCTTTTCTCTGTTATGGAAAAAGTGATACTCTGCCATTGACTATTGCAGCACAGCATGCAAAACTACCTAATCTGTGAACAGTTGAGAAGAAATGTGCCCCAGCTGCATATGGTTTTGGAATGTGTAGTTGCAATAGCTCTGTACTGATCCAGAAAATGCGTATGAATCTCTCTATTGTCACAGCTATTTTTACCCCTCAATGGTATTACTCTAGCAAAAATGGTCCCTAAAAAATTCTGTAGAATGCCATGGCACATAGTTATTCTTCCACTTGGCATATCTCTTATTCATCAGTTAAACCTGACATGCAACATTTACATACAATTAAGTGTAACTCCCAATGAAATGGATATGATATGCGTTTATGTTTTCCTCTGACAGAACAGTTAGCCACAATTTGGTTTTCTTTAACTCACTTTTGCTAATGAATAGAATAGACTTAGTGAATATAGAATGAAGCTGAAATGTATTGTGATGAGTGTATAAAGATGCCTTGATTTGTCTTTATTCTTGGAACTGCTTTACTAGTAATACTCTAATTAATGTTGTGAGCTTTACTTAGACATAACAGAACTTTAAATGTTTCAACATATATGATCCTTTGAGTTAAGATGCTTTTAAGTCAGTTAGTGTACAGATCTATAATAAAGGAGCCAATAGTGATGCATGTAACGTATATATTTGATGTTCCCAAAACATTTAAACAATACTTATAGACAGAGCCTCACAACATTTCTGTATCTAATAGCATTACATTCTGACTCAGCCAAACATGTAAGCATGGTCTTCTTTATCATTTCAATATGTTCACTGAACAAGCTTGCAGGGTCTTTACTGTATAACAAAGAGAAGGTAAATTAGTTTTTCTGAAGTTAGTTAGTGAGCATCTATACCATTAGAGTACTGACATCTCCTGAGGTCTAGATCTTTCTTTAGTCTCATGTGCCTCTTTTGCTGTTCAATGCACAAGAATCTGAAACTAACTCTTGGTTCAAGGTGACTTAATTAAGGTATCAGGGGCTTAAGTATAGAAAAAATGTCACTGAGAATAATTTTACAAGGGAGTATTTCAAGAGTAAAATATCCATGCTGAGTATCTATGATGTTTTTCTGATTCAGGAGCCAGAGAAATTTCATACAAGTTAAAGTCTTCAGTTGACTTTAATGAGTTTTGCATCAGAGCCTAAAGTAGTTTGTTAATCTTGACTTCTGCTGGCTGATAACAATTTAACTGTGAATATTTTCCTATTTTTCTTGATCGAGTCACTCTAAATGCCTTGTGAATGAATGTTCACTGCCTGCTGAAATGCTTTGTATTATTTCAAATTTTATATATCCTCATAGTTTTAGAATTTTTACAACAGTAGAAACAAAGAAATGGACAAAGCATCATTGAAATATTTTGAATTTATTTTAAGGAAGATAAAGTGTTATTGTCCACTAAATGAATCACTCTGTAGTATTTCTGTGAAATTGATAAATCTCCTTTAATGTGCCTCTTCAATAAACAACACATTCTAGAGCTTAAATATATTTTCACTGTTCATAATATTATAGTGTCAGATCCTGCCAATATGCCTAAGGGGTTGCTGCTCTAGAGAAAAACTGTAAATAAAGGAAAAATTCCAAATCAGCTAAAGGTAGAACATGTAGTTCACTCATAGTTAAAGGTATGATAAACCTGAGCTGTCATGTATTGATAACTGATGTCTGATAGCTTAATGTTATCATATTGCTCTAGATCAAGGACAAAGTGAAAGATATTATTAATAAAGCCCTAATACTGAGTGAACATAGCAATACTAATTTTATGTAAAGTTTCTAACTAATGCAGACTGCAATAAAAATGTCATGAAGATTAATGCTTGGTGGAATTATCTAATGCTAGATAATAATTTATCTTCCAAAGTTGGAAAGTTGGATCCAAGATAGATTCAGACTGGCATATTCCAGGTGAGAGTTTTTGTTCATTTCTGTTGGCTACAGAATGAGTTTTCATTCAATTTTTTTTTTTTTATTTTTTTTTTGATTACACAGGTATGACATCAAAGATGACTACACTTTGCGCATTAAGAAGGCTATGAGCACAGATGAAGGAACCTACACATGCATTGCGGAGAATCGAGTCGGAAAAGTGGAAGCCTCTGCTACCCTTACTGTGCGAGGTGAGTGTTCCTGTGGAGAGAGGGCCTGTGTCCTGTATGGATCAATTGCTTTCCGTCATAATGGACCACATCCTTACAGGGCTTTTGTTTGGGTTTCGCACATCCTTTGCAGTTGTGGGTGCTGCACTGATTAGCAACAGAGCTGATATCCTGGTATCTCAGGCAAAATTGTAGTTATATTCTGTAGGATAGGATTTCACTGCAGTTAATTATCTCTTCCAATATTATTTTTTTTATCGAAGAATAGATGCACGATGCATATACATTCATAAGTAAGCACTACATAACCATGGCCATACACTTTAATATGTGAGCCATCAGTTTAAGCTATTATTTTTAGGGTTCCTTTCCCTAATATATATCAGGAATGTAGTACCTATGTTTATTACTGCCAAAATAATGCAGATAGTATTATTATGCAATTATCTCTGCTGTAATAAAACTCTCTATCATTGCTCTTTATCTGTAAGATAAACCCAAGCCAAAAGAAAAATAAAATCTTAATTAATTTTTTTAAGTATTACAAAGTAACAACTAACATATTCTCTCTTTAAATATTCCTGGTCTCTAGTATCCACACAGTGTTTATGTGGGGCTTTTTGATGTGGTAAGGAGGTTTTAAAACTAGTAGAGTAATGACTTGCCAAAATGTCTTTTTTGACAGTAGATATAGACATGCTAAAGATTATGGGGAGAGAAAAAGTTTGTGGGCTAATATTTCCATACGAGTAAATAGAATATAGTAGTTATTACTTCATTCCAAAAGATAAGCAGCAATTTGGCACAATGGATATCATGCAGACACTATTTCACAGTTTAGTGGTGCATGCTGACGGTTTTCAGTAGAGCTGTGAAAGGTTAATAAAAACATTTTTAGCTTTATCTGTGCTCCTCTTTTCATACACATTAAATCAAATGTTCAAAGTCTCAATGGATTGCTTTATTAGAACTGGGGTCAACTGACCCAAGAGGCCAGCTTCCATTTCCATCCATTTAATGCATGGACACAGTTCAGTTTAATTTGCTGAATTCAAAGGGCAAAAAAGCACTGAGTGGCTTTGTAGAGGGGGAGATGTTAGTATATAACCAAGAAAAGAAAGTATTGTGGTACCAAGATATTACCTGCTAAAATATTACCTTAGTGTTCGCTTTAGATAATACCTGGTAATGCAGACCTCCCTGTTTTAATCTGAAGAAGTAGATCTACCTTCTGCATGTACATGTAAGAGATTATTCTTCCAATTTGTAACGTGAGAAAAATTGTCACTACACAAAAGTCTCAGAAATGCTCTAACTCCATTACTTTGTCACAGGCAGAATCATGATTTCCAGTATATCTGGCAGCCAATTCAGTAGCCTTTAAACACTCCTGGAACTGTGTCCACTGTATGCATTACCAGAGCAAGCTTTTTATTTTTGCTACCTATCTTGTGATATGAACAACGAGAACCAAGCAAAAAATCCTTTGAAATTACTGAAGCTGGAATCTAATCAAATTAAGGTGGAAATATATATATATAATTTAATCAATATCCTACAGTAAAAGTAGACTTTCATTATCTTGGGTACTAGTCTCCCCTGAGATGGCCATTTACAGTCAAATACACAGTGTTTATCCAACACAAAGGAAGCCATGATATTATAAGCATGTTAAATGTTCAAGATAACAACAAATGAGAAAAGCTAAGAAATTCAGTGGAGAAGGTTATTACTCTGTAATTTCTGGAAACAAAGGACTAGGCAAACTCCTGTTGACTTTAAAGGGACCATGAATGATTTTCCTTTTAATTAAAGGAAGATTTAGTTCTGACTTAAACTTGTAACAGTTTTAGCATAATCACCCTTCATGTAGAGAAGAAAACCATTTAGCACTTCAGAATTTACTTTGAGAGTGCCTTGGTCCTTGCAAGTGTCCATAGTTACAACTGCAAATGTGGCAGCAACAGCATAATCCATACCTCCCTCATTCATGGCTCCATCTTCTCAAAGCAGGGGATGAGGATGCAGCTGGGGAGTTTGCATCACGCTGTTGTAAATGATAATAGAATTTGGATTCTGTGACTCAGTGTTCATGGCCCCGTCTTGGAAAGATGCACATCACTCATTCCTTATCTTTCAGTTGGAAAAGAAAAATGTCATAATATTAAAAGCCAGAAAGTCTTAAAATAGATGATGAGTGAGAAATGGCAGCAGGCTTGAAATGGTTACACAAAGTGGATCTGACAAAGTAAGAATAAAGTCATAGAAAGGCTGAGAACTAAGATGGCACTTGCATGCTGTTTTACACAAGGATATGCATGCCTTCTCTTTGGCTCTAGTCTGCATGTAATGTTATAGAACTGGTTAATTTCTTTTAAAAAAAATTGCTCAGAAGTGTGTGACTATTTCTATTGCTAAAATAAGGGAAGTTTCACCTAACCAGATGCAACTATGAGTCAATTTTATGTCCAACTTTTTAGCTATTCTGAAAGGAGATATCTTTATTTTATTAGCAGAGGGACCATCAGCCTTCTCTCCCAACATAGCTCTATAAGGCCTGTTGCTATAATCAAGAAATCACTTGTTGCAGCAACACCTTTCAATCTTTGTATCAGTCCAAAATTGTATTAACCTGTCGATCATTCAGCAGCAATTTTTTATTATTACTTTTTTATTTTTAGGAAGTAGAAGTTATCTAAACAATAATTTGGGAGATTCTGGGTTGAAATCCCTGCGGCCATGTCAGCCTATTTGATATATTTTCATCAGCCCTGTCAGTGAGGCGAAAGTAATGCGTTGTAAGCTTTCATGTCTGTTATTTAATGAGAAAAACTGTCCTGGGCTTTTTGTAGCCCCTACTACTGTACTGACTGGCCATGCTTAACATTCAATTGGTATTCAGCTTAGAAATCAAATGCCTTGCATCTACTGGCATGACATTTGGTAGTGTAGCTTAAATTGATGTGTTCATCAAGATCTAAAAGTTTGTGCTAATGGAAGCAATTTTTCTTTTATCAGGCACTAACAGTGATACTTGATGATGGCATGTGAAGATAATAAAAATGTTTCTCAGAGAATGATTCCAGTCAACTTGTTCAGATGCTATGCTCAAATAAATGTGGTAATAGTAACATGTGACTAAACAGTAATAGAAGTAAATATTTTACGTAGGCTATCATTTGAGAGGTTAGCAATCATGGTAATATCCATAGCTGAACGTAACATTACACGCCATGCATTCTGACAAATATTCTTTTCTTTTTTAATTTCTTTTTTATGTTCTCACTACACCATTGTAATGTCAACAGCTCGCCCCGTTGGTAAGTAACCATCCTTCTATCCATTTTAGCATGGCTTCATGCAATGCTTCATCTTTCATTTGCAACAGCATTTAACTGTCTTGAGCTAGCAGCCAGTGCTTAATAGTGTTAACTTTATAACACTAGGCAAGTGATTTTGATTGACAAAGTGCTATTTCTGAACTTTCTATTTTCTGCTATGTCATGTATAAACACATTTGCTAAATCACCAATAAATACCATTCAGTGAAACTGGGCGTGTTTCACTAAGCCAAAATCACTCATTCAGATGGTTTTAAGAGTCTCTTTAAGGGCCTGATATAAATGCCATTGAAATCAACAGAAAGGATTGTATTGACTTCGGTGAGCTTCTATCAGGCCCTAAATGATCAGCTCATTATGCTTTTACTGCATAGCAGTAAAAGCAAAGGCTTTGCATGTCCCGTCTTTCTTGTATCTTTCAAAGAGTTTTGAAATGAAAATAGTCCTGAAATTGAAGAGGGGATGGAGTAGATTTCCGTGCTTGTTAAGAAAGTTCATCACTGATTTTCATCCTTGGGTCATCTTGGAGTGCATTTTGGAATGCACTGTATAGGATGCAGACTGTTATAAAAAGTCCAGGGGAAGACAATCTCTGGATTTTGAAATCCCACTGTGAAAATTTGATTCTTTCTAATGTCTTTGAAATTACTTTTAAAAATTTATAAAAATCTAACTGAGCATAATGGAAAAATTGCATCTCTCAATAGCTGAAATTCTCTTTTGGTGTTCATAAATATCTTGAACTTATTACTTAGTTTTCATTCACGGATGTTTACTCTGTGCCTATATGGATTTTCTGAACAATTTAACCCGTTGCACTTCTCTTCTGACTTTTGTAGTTTGCATTTAGATGTATCTTCTAGAATAATTATGTGGTTACTTTGATTTTTTTTTTTTGGATTAGTGTAAAAAGTCTGCACTGGTGTTTATAGAGATTTCTGAGGGGGTTGGTCTTTCTTTATATAGTCAAAACTTATGTCAGAAATGTGTTTGACTAAAGTTTGAATTTGACCTTGTCTCAGCTCTTCACTGTTACAAGGTTGGAGGAAAAGTGGTTGGAATAATTTAAAGATAAAATCCAGATTAGGCATCTGTTTCCAGAACTAAGGTGATCCCGTGCTTATTAGTTTGCTTGAACTAGCATACATAGAGCCAAGCTGCAGTCATGGCATTGCTTATCCACAGCTAGAGTATTCCCTAAGTAGAAGAACAATTCACAGTTCTCAATTTGAAAAGTCAATAAGAAGCTTTAAACTCAAGTCATTAGTGTATTACTTTAGGAATCATAGAATCATTAAGGTTGGAAAAGACCTTGAAGATCATCTGGTCCAACCACCCCCCTACCACCAATGTCATCCACTAAGCCATGTCCCTAAGCACCATGTCCAACCTTTCCTTAAACACCCACAGGGATGGTGATGCCACCACTTTCCAGGGCAACCCATTCCAATGCCTGACTACTCCTTCTGAGACGAACTGTCTGCTAATTTCCATCCTGAACCAACTGGGCACAACTTGAGGCCATTCCCTCTAGTCCTGTAACCAGTTCTCTGTGATAAGTAGCTGACCCCAAGCTCCCCACACCTTCCTTTCAGGTAGTTGTAGAGAGCAATAGGGTCTCCCCTGAGCCGCCTCTTCTCCAGACTAAACAGCCCCAGTCCCCTCAGCCTCTCCTCACAGGACTTGTGTTGTCCTTCCTGCACCTCGATGTCCTTTTTGTAGCAAGGGACCCAAAGCTGAGCACAGTACTCGAGGTGTGGCCTCACGAGAGCTGAGTACAGGGGGACGATCACCTCCTTGGTCCTGCTGGCCAAACTATTCCTGATAGAAGCCAGGATGCCTTGGCCATTTAGCCACCTGGGCACACTGCTCTCTGGGCTCGTGTTCTCAAGAATTTAATTCGCAGGAGTTGTAATGGTAAAACTGGAGTAAAATTGTAATTTTTTTTTCCTTTGCTTAGAAAATTTAGAATTAATTTGGTATGCTTCTGATGTAAATCTCTCATTTTAGGTTTCTTTTTTTTTATGGCTAATAATTAAATCTGCTTCTTAATTCACTATGAAAATGCTGCAAGGTGAAAAACATTTTACTTTTATTTATTTTTTCTATCTGCTCACTATTAAAATAAAGGCAAGAAAAATATTGAAGTAGAGATTGTTTCAAACTCAGTGAAAGCCACATAAAATAAATGACTGAAGATTCACAAGAAAATGATTTTAGGTTTTAGCAGTGCTGGTGGTGTCTCATTTTAGAGCACTGATTCTCTTTTAAGACTTTTCAGGCCATTGACTTGTGAATGATTCCATCTCCGAAGTGTATGTAGAAGCTCTCGGTATCAAGTTACTTTATGTCCAGGTGAATGATTCCCTTGTGTGACCATGCCATGGTCAATTTGTCATATTCCCTGCCCACACTATTTTATTTTGTAACGAGTGAACATCTGGTGCAAAGAAAATTCTTCTTTTTTATGATTTATTCAGGAAAACATAGATTAGAGTGGTTGACCTTAAAATAATCATTATATGGGCATATGGTCTTTATCAAACTATTTAATTTAGTGTTTATCTTGTGAATTGTAAAAAGATTTTAAAGTGCATCCAACTCCAAAGATTTTTAACATCTATAACTCCTATATAACTGAGTGTGCAGTGGTTGCAGTGTATAAGCAGATCATCTTGTTTGGATCACTTCTATCTAAACCTGTACCTGTAGAAAAGGTTCCTTATGAGACTCCCTTCATTCTTCCTTCTTTCCATCTTTTTACTTAAGGAGCTGAAATGGTTTCCACAGTTCATTCTGTTTCATTCAAAAGTAGGCAGAGCAGGTGGCTACCTATCCTATTGAAAATTTAAAGCCAGGTAATGCAAAACAAAGTATCTTCCCTCTCCACCATCATTTCACCACCAAAATGCCCAAATGATCTTCTGTTAAAATTGTCATTTGACAAGAATGGCGAGTCAAATCTTTAGCTTTTTTCCTTTTTTTTTTGTTTGTTTGTTTGTTTGTTTTTGTTTGTTTGTTTGCAGAGCAAAAATCACCTCTCCTTACAGAAAGGAATCTAAAGCAAACATTACTTCATACGCTCACAACTCTCTAGGAGAGTGACATTTTAACAGAAGTATATTTATATAATAAGGTATAAGATGAATTGCAGGGGAGCAGTTTAAAATTTTATACTCTTTTCTGATACCTGCATATTATCTGGGTACCTCTACTTTTCATCACTACGTCTGTTTAAAAGCAGATGTTTTTGGTCTTTTTTGCATTTTAAACAAGACCAGAACATCTTCTTTTACTGGCTTGTTGCTGAAGAATAAAGATATGCATTTTTAATATTCAAGGATTGTAATTCTTGTAATTCTTTGCAGTAATTCTAACTGCAAGTTGAATCATTTGCATCTTCTGTTTAGTTTTTACCTGTTTCAAATATTTGTATTCTGTTAGTTGTTTTAATTTAATTTATATTTCATCTTGAGTGGAAAGTTCAGTAGTAGGATTACTTCTGCCACTGACCATGTTTGATTCAAGAAGTTTTTAACATATGGTATGTGCTACATAGACAAAATGAGGTATGGTTCTGCCTGAGGTGGATGGCAGCTGGTGACTTTAACATCTCTGTACCAGATTACTCATCATGTTTGGATTTGCTGCTAGGTATAAATGTGTTGCCTGTTTCTGAAATAGATGTTCTCTTATTTATAACCTTTTGAAATGATTTGCTACAGGATTTACAACAGATGGGTTTGGGAAACAAGATATTTATTCATATTTATCCCTATTTCTACTGTTATTTAACTTGTTGGATGGATCTTCCAGATGAATAAGTTTATATTTTCTCACTTTGGCATTCTGCTGTATTTCTTATAGCAGCTGTGCAGAAGAATAGCTATAAAAAGTATTCCAAAAGTTAAGAGGAGCCCAAAAGTTTCATATAATCCTGCCTAAAAGTAACAGTGGCCTACTTTTCCAGTTGCTATATTGCTCTGACATATAGACTTAAAGTCGAGTTCAAATAGAAGATCTGTGGAGATCTATGTCAGTTACCTTTTTGCTAATCATCAAAAAGGTCATTCAGATGGCAAAGTACTGTTTTCAGTTTATTTTCAACTGTGTTTCATCTAGGTCAAAATACCGTTTTTTTTGCATTCCAGTTGCCTTGTAGTTTACCTAATTAATTTACTTAATTGTCATATGATAAGACTCATCTTCTCAGAAAGAATTGCCCTTCAGCAAATAGCCAGATAATTTTGCCACCTGAATAGAAATTATCTGGAATTAACTAAGGAAGTAAAGGGAGACCAATCAAGTTGCAATAACCTTAATTCCCTACCATGCTGGAGAACAGAGAAACAGATAAGACGTCTGCCATGAATTTTCTAAATTTCATATTAATTGAATACAGCCTATCCATATTTAAGTGAAATGTGACTGTATGATGCATTTCACTCTGCTCTGGGAAGTTTTCATGTCATACATCAACCTGGCATGGGTTAATGGTCTATTAAGAGTATGAAACAGCATGAAACAATATAGAAAGGTCTGTATATTTAAACAAGGTTGCATTTGTTTGTGTCTGGAAATCACATTGTTTAGATGATAGCTGACAGAGTTCTCTCTTTATCCTTTTCCATTTCATTCTGACTCTTGCAGGAAAGTCTATACTGTGAAGACTTTTATTTTTAGTGTATTCATTAAACTATCACCTTCACTTGAGACACTGAGGATTTATAAAACTATATCAGCAGTGGTAATTGGTGTGTGACAGAAGAGATGAGATCATGCTTGGCACTGCTGTGCCATCTTTCAGTGGCAGAAATCAAATATCTATATCAAAGTGCAGTATTTTGCCTGCCTGCCTGCTGCTATCACATATAGAGATTTTCAGAAGAGGGTAAGGACACCAGAAAACAAGCTTTTTGCATTTTCTTCTTCCCTAGCAGAAAGAATTCATTCTTTTTATTTATCATTATGCAAATCCTTTATATTAAAGAGAAAAGCTTGGTGCTGAGTGAAAGAAATAAAAATACAGAGCTGATTTGTTCTGACACTTAGTAGCCCTTGAAAGACCACTCTAAAAATCCAAAAGTCTTTAGCATTTGTACTTTGGCAAAATTCCACTAGCTGAATTTACACTTGAATCTCCATGGTGACTTAAGGTACCATAGAAATACATTTGTGATGTATGGGCCATAATGGCTCTGCAAATGGGGACAGAGCACATTAACCACCAGGCATTTATTAGGGCTGGTCCACAAAACTCTGGCTCCACTTTCAACTGCTCCAAGTCTTTTGAGTATGCCAGAGACTGGTCAAAACAGAAATATACAAGTTCTGACAGAGGATCCTTCTTCAAGGATAAACATGAAAGATGGCTGCCTACCTGAAGTTTTAGTAAGTCATACTGTTATGTACTGGGCTCATTCCACTACATTACCAAAAATGTGCCAGCACTCATACTGTTTCTCTTACAGAAAAGCCAGGTATAGCAAGTGCAGAAAGTGATAAAAGGGCCTATTTATTTATTTAACTGCAGAACTCTAGCTTGGGGAAGTTTTGAGAGGTTTAATGTGTAAATTTACTGAGTCCATTATGTATGGTCAAATCAGTAGGACTTGTTTTCTTATTTCAGTGGATTCTGAGTCTTCCCATATGTCTTTGAAGATTAGTGTATGAAAAATAGTCTTGTGATGTGTTGTTCCTTTCCTGTTTTTAAAAGGAGAAGTTTAGTAACTTTTCTTTCAAGAAGAGTGTGGAAATCAATACAGTAATCCATCCACTTTTCCACTTTTCTCTTTGCCTCTTTTACTCAATTGCTGCTTGCTTGTACCACTGAGTTATTACAATTTGGATAAGTCCTCAATATTATTCAACAGCAAAACTACTTTATGTCCCATTCCTTGAATGTTACCATTGTCAATCAGCATAAATAGTCTCTTTTCTTCCTCACTCCTTTTCCTCTCCTCTTTACAGTGGCCCAAATTGAGCAGAAAATCTCCTCTCAGTCTTTCTTTATTCTCAAGGGTAAATGAACCAGGAACTTGTCATCTTTTTGACTATACTTGTAGCCTATTAGCCCAACATACCCAGGCTTTACTTTTCTTTTCACCACCTTGGCTCTTCCATTCAGTGTGTGAATTCATGTGTTTTTTTTGTTTGTTTGTTTGTTTTGTTTTGTTTTTAAGCAGATAACCAAATTACTCTTGTTATTTTGATGAAATCTTACTAAATAAGCAAGAGGTATGCTTTCCTTTTTTAAATGCATTGTGAGCAAACCCTTCTGCTATCTCCTGTGACAAAAAGAATCATAGCAGATTACATGTGTTTTTGTTGGCATAATTTGCTTTGTTTGCTGAATTCACAGAAGGTAAAGGGAAGGCACATGCCATCACCCGCCGTTACCGTTTACAATAGCAAGTAGACTAAAGTATTACAAATTTAGGAGAGCATTTCTTTTTCTATCTGATCTAAACAAAAGGCATATCCTGAATCTCAGGCACTTAAGGAGAAATAACTTTAAAAAAAAAAAAAAAAAAAAAAAAAAAGAAAGAATTGTCTAGAGTTGTCTATAGTATAGAAAAGTCCTGTTTAATGTAAGGTATTGAGCAGACAGAGTCAGTGCTACCTCTCTCTCTTTATATGTATCAATGCTAAATGAAGGACTTTCCAGAAGGGATTTTCCAGAAGCATCTGTAAGGTTTGAGTACCACTTAGAAGAGATGATTGGACAAGATATAATAATGCAGAGATTCAAATTCTAGCAGGCTACAGTCCAATATTGAAATGAAATTCAGACCAGATATTTAAACTTCATGTTTAAATATACCATAAAACAGAGAAGAGAGGTCAGGAAGGGAGCTGTTAATGAGTTCAGAGAACTGGAAATGGGGGGAGGGAGGGGAAGCAGGCTTCTTTTTTTCTCAACTATGTAGGAGATTGAGTTGCGGGTTGTTGTTTTTTTTTTATTTTTTTTGTAAGTATTCTCATAATTTTCCTGTATTGAAATCAGTCATAGGCAATAGGGAAGAACAGGTGCTTGGCAGTATTTTTTTTTTTTTTTGTGCTTAAACTTTTGTTATAATGATAAATACAGATTTGGCACTTATCTTAATTAAAATTGACAGGGAAACTTTGAATATAAACCAAACCTGCTTTTTTTTTTTTCTTTTTTGTTTTGTTATTGTTTGTCTCACATTTCTTTTTTCACCACATAGATTTATCCCACTTCTTTCTTTTAGGTCATCCAGGGATAAAAGAGAGATTTTATATGTCAAAATATATAAGGCAGTTAGCTGTTTTTATGTATTGATTCTCTAAGACTTCTTTCACCTCTTACAAAGAAAAAAAATAATGCTTGTGCTTTATACTCTCAGAGATTATCTGCTTCAGTGTTTCAGAACAACTGAAGGATAAAAATGTTGTTATAAGTGAAATTCAGATTAGAACAATTAGTCCAAGTATGAAAGATGGTTTAACATTCTCGGTGAATCTGAAACCAGAAAACAAGCAAACAATCAATCAAACAAACAAATAAAAGCAACCAACCAAACAAAAATACTACCACTAACAAAAGGAAATTTCTCATTTTCCATGAGACAGCAGCAGTGTGAAGGACAGTTATACCAGAGCTGGTCCTGATGATGATCTTGTGGACATAGCTTCCCTCTGCCCTCTACTTCTGTTCCACTGTGGCTTGATACCTCTTCCCCAGTTCTTCCTTTGTATTCAACTTGCTGAAAGTTCTCCCCACTTGCCTGATTTGTTTTTCTTTTTTTTTTTTTTTTTATATTTGATTTATCAAAGATACAAAATGAGAATTAATTTTGTAGTATTGTCAATGTTAAAGATGGTATCTGAGCTATGGATTATAGGTGTTCTAAGGATAGGTTCTATGAAGCTGCTTTTCAGATGAATCCAAACCAAGCACCTACTTTGCCATCTCCACTTGTGTCATTTTAAAATAATATCACAGATCTAGTGAGGGGCTTCCTTAATCACTTGTTATCTCTTACAACCTACCCTTTCCTCATTTTTACTGACAAAAGCGTCCATCTGAAGAATAAATCATAGAAGAAAGCAATCTAAATAAATGAGGAGAGGAGAGGAGAGGTCAGGTCCATGCACTTTTTTCAAAGTCCAACTGCACTCCTACAGACTAGGGTTTGCAGCTGTAGTTTGCTCTGCTACCATGATACTCATGGCAGAGAAGAGAAGGAAATCAATTTCCCAGGCAACTCAGCAGTGACTAGCATGATGAAAATTTACTTACTTCCCTGTCTGTGAATGCACCTGATCATTAGAGCACACCATAAGATTAAGTATTTTCACCATAAACAAAATGACCATCCTGAACTTCCATTGGTTTATCCCTAACGAGAAATATCTGAATTAGTAGTAGACCTAAGTTGTCATCCTTTCAAGTTCACATGACTTCTGTGTCAGAGGCTACATCTTTGATTTATTGTTAGTCTTAACTAATAGTTCACAAATAACTGTGTTTCCGTAGAACCACGTTATGGTCTGTGCCTGTTAATAAGATCTGAATTTCAGAGAAAAGAACTGCTGTTTCAGCCCAGGCTTACAGTGTATGAGACTGGTAATCTGTTGCGTTTTCCTCTATTTACTCCATCAGCAACAGTATAATATTAAACCATGTTTCACAATGCATAAATTTTCATGACAGTCTCTCAAGAATTCCTGTGCTCTTCTAGCCCAGTATCACTGGAACCAGCAAAGCAATCCTACAAATAAACAGTCATACTCCGTGGATGTCAAGGGTTATATCATTTTTTAAAATATTACTTCAGCTGGAACACTGGGGACTTCTATCCTTCATGTAAACATCTTAGAGGCAATTCTTGATCTGTGTATGGTAAGACTGGAACTGAGCTTTATGCCTTAAAATGTGAACATGTATTGAAGACCAGCTTGTGTCCACATTAATATGGTCACTACAATGGCACATTGAGATACCCAGTTTCAAGTCTTATAAGGAAGGTGGAGATTTTGCTGGGATTCCAGAACCTAGACGACCATTTGGGGAAGACTCCATTATCTCATCAAATTAACTGACTCTCTTACTTTCAAGCTAGGCAACTGAGTATTGTACCAAGTATCATTTTGATTGCTCAGAAGATAATTATGAAATTACTGCAAATGTACAATACAAAAAAAAAAAAAAAAAAAAAAAAAAGACTGCAGATGGGAATTTAGGTTGGTTTACTGTCTCTTCCCTGCTGGAAGCAGAGCTAAGACTTACATAACCCGGGTTCTTTACCAAACTGTGTTTTCACCTTTTCTTCAAAGCTTTTTCCTCCATCTGGAAGAGGGATGAGTGTTGCCTAGAAGGCTTACAGGTTAACATCTTTCCCCTTACCCTCTTTGAACCAGTCACAGAAATATGTCTATGGATAATAGGCAATTCCAGTTTATAATGAAATACTCATCTTTATCACTTAGCTTGCATAAGTAATCTTCATGACAAATTTCATACACAGTTGACTATCAACTGAAATTAGTTGCAGTAAAAGGTTATCAAATCTGTAATTTAAGCCCTATAAAATTTGTTGATTTAAAAATATATATATATATATTATTTTTTCAATGAGTCTGATCCAAAGACCATGTAAGCCAACAGAAGAATTTCTGTCAGCTTCAAAGACCTTTGAATAAAGTCTCATACTCCATGATATTTGAGGATGTTTTATTTAAGTGCATGTAATTAAAAGATTACTAAAGTTTTCATTATCTGAAAATTGTCTGGATTATATAAAATTAGTTCGATCTCATAGTGGGGCTTCCTTAGTTAATTGAAGGTGTTAGGAAAAACAAAAACATGAGAACAAAAATCCCACTGATATTACTTGCTGTGGACCCCAGTGCACATGGACTGGGGGATCTTCTCCGAGCAAGTTATGATAATAGAATTCCCGTAGTATCATTGTGTTCAACATGAACCACAAATCAGAAGACCAGCTTAGAAAATTGTCACTGAAAGAAAATGTTGCTTGTATTTCATATGGGATCACAGTGCTTTTTACTGTAAAATCCCATTTTTCTGTGATAATTTTCCTCTCATCTTCTGAGTAATCTTCTACAACATTTCTTATTAGGTGACTGGAGTTCGGGTAGGAGAGATAAACTCACTGTCTTGGTCAAGCTTTTCTACATCAGCATCTTTGTCAGCTAGCTCCTGGTGACTCAGCATAACCTTTAGTACTCAGAGGTGCTCCTGGGAAAGAAATTAATGCAATCCATCACAACATATTAGAGATCCTGCTAACTATTAGGATTGGAAAAGAATTGAGAAATCCCTTTGAAATATTTTTGCAATATTCGTTTCATCTTTTTTTTTTTTTTTTTTTTTTTTTGGTACAACTGTTTAACAGTTAAACAGAGGATACCTTCATATTACTAGAAAAAGAGATCCATCCAATGATGCACAACGTGACATCTAGAAAGAGTACAACAGAATGCACTGTTACCATTTTGAACAACTAATGCTTAACTACTGCTCATGCTTTTCTATCTCCATTTTCATTCTTGCAGTAGAATACTGTTCTGTGCTGTAAAAACAGTTCTGAACATGATGTGATTAACCTTAGGGTCTCCCCATCCCCTCATCTCAAAGCCCACCTCGTACATGGCCTATGCTTTCTATTCATGTTCAACCATCTGATTTCCATATCATCCCGCTCACCCTCACCAGCCGCTATTAGCATAACAGAGCTCTAGTGTGACATTGATTGAAGCAAGCGCTTGCTGAATGCCATATCAAAGCATAATTTGCCAGAAATCAAATCTAATTTACTGTGTACTATTTAAATTTCTCAAAAAAAAAAAAAAATCAATAGAAGTGCACTAGGTCTGTAATCTTAATTGTTCTTTTTTTTTTTTTTTTTTTCATATATTTTTCTGTTGCCCTGGAATTCAAGCAATACATTTCCTTTTAGAGCCGTTTTCTTTGATTTTCAAATGTCACATAAGCAAGAGTTTTCCTGCTCTGTTTATTCCAATGCAGCTAATGTTACATCTGAAACAATAAAGGGTAATAGTTTGATAGGCACAACACTCAGTTTGCAGCTGCATAACAGTTTTTTCAGCAGATTCTTCTAATCATCTTAATGTTTAGACTGAAATAAGCATTAATGTAGCTCATAGCTCTTTAACAGCTGAAGCGTATCAAGCCTGCTGTTATTTCTCTAACTGTACCTTTTCGAACTGTTTTTAAAATTTTTAAAACCTACTTTGAGAGAAGCAATAATGACTTGAATAAGGTTTTGTCCAATGTTTTACTGATGTTGAACTTTGAGCAAGTCACGTTCTTAGTCAACCTTTCTGCAAAATAGGAGTAATAATATTTACCTTACAAACAGGATCTATGTATGCAGATAATGAGTTCTTTTTTTTTTTAGGAAAATTGAACTGCTTATTCAAGTCAAAAAAGCCTTGCTGTCTCTGAACAGGGTCACATTGCATTCTCTGGGGATAAATGGCAGTCTTACTGCTTTGGTAGTTATACCTGACCAACATTTCTCCTGCAAGTATTAGCTGTTACTTTCAGTTGACAATTTTCATTAGTCAAGTGGAATTTGATAGATAAAACTGATATGGTGAAAATATTGTTTGAATGCTATAAAACGTGTCATTTTTATCTCTCTGTAAACAGAATTATAGCTGAATATCACTACAAACTGGAGGAAAACAGGAGTTTCTTTCATTATAGAACAACTTATTTGAATACATTAAAAATGTATGCAAGGTTTTATTTTTTTAAAAAATAGGGTTTTCATCTTTAAGAGTATACTGTTAAATAGTTTGGCTGGTGGGATTGGTTTTATGTTCTAATTAATGCAGTGACCAATAAAAGCTAGCTCCCCTTGAGATTATGAGGTTATATTTAGATTAAAGCCCTAGTTCATTTATTTATTTATGTAGTGAATTTCTATTAATTATGGATGCAGAATAATACTGGAAAACAGATCTGTGCATAACTCTATACTGTGGTTTACTGGTGCCTTCAGAAAGTATGAACTTGTAGCTCTGATGCCACAAATCTCCTGTTCATCTAGAATAGTGAATACTGGAGAGGACTGGGTGTGTGGCAGGGAGAGAATAGAGCAACAAGGTAAATCTACACCAATTGGATTATCCAGACTGAGTCACCGCCTAAATTCCTGCTTCTTTTCCCTGTCTCTTTTTGCAAAATAAAGAATTGTTTTTCTGCTCATAGAAAAGTGAAGAATGTTCAAAGTTAGGGTTAGGTCAAATTATAGGTAGAAATTAGGAGGTTTACATCTCATATCTGAATTTGGTCCTTGCTACAGCAACAAGTCCTTTCCATTATATCTTCTCAGAGCTTTGAATTATTGACTTGCAGTACAGCCTTGTGTGTAAGAATGTTTCAGGTGAACCGTTAAACTTATCTACCTGCGTTTATTTGGTTATGTGTTTTGAAAGATAAGCTCACAGAAATGTCATGTCTTTCTTCCTTCTGTTGAGATAGGAGCACCATCTTTATAACATAACCCCAGTGGACTAAGCATGCCTAAAAAGCAATCTTAGGTATTGATCATGCTTAGTCATGATCTGTGGGATGGACTCCTGACAGCATGTTTTTAGCCTCACAATAGAAAGATTATGGTCTGGAGACCACCTATAATGTTGCACAGACATAGGACTCATGCATAGTTCCTGTTGAATGCATATGTAACACTTGAAGAAGTTAGAGGTTTTCTGCTCTCCACTCTGCCTGAGGTTGCTATTGATTCCATATTAATATCCTGAGCAGTGAACTTCTCTGGCTGAGCAGCAAGCGCTGAACAAATTCAGTGACCTTTATTAAGTGGGTGGTCAGAACTGTAAAGACACCTGAGTGCACAGTATGCCTACAGGAATGGAAGCTTCTAATTCACAACTAAAAGATCTTTCTCTCCCTTCCCATATGATTGAATGAACGAATGCACATACTGTTTACCACATTAGTGCTTTCCAACAGCTGTAGGGATTTTATTACAGATCTGGTAGGTAAAGCAAGGTGAGAGAAAACCAAGGAACATGCTACAGTCCAGTGCTTTAGGAACAGGACAGGCTGAGTTCAGATCCTAGGTTATGTGTAGCAATACATATGCACTTATAGATGCCTCAAAAGATGTGGTTATAAATGGGCAGCAGCAGGACACCTAGCCCTTCATCCCTGTGCTTTCAGAAGATTGAGGCCTGCTGAGGCCCTGGAAAGAGGCAGACACTTGTCTCTCCAGAAAAGCCAAAACTTGCGCTCAGGAATATGAGACGGAAGATTCGTCCTTCAGTGCTCACCCTCTGCCGTCTAAATCAACAGTGATGCATGTTTATTAAGTGCTTTCCAGTTCTTGTTTTTATAGTACATTATACTAGTGCTATTTGACTTGTGATCTTTAGAATCCATGAGAAGTACAAAGCGTATTTCAAAAAGATCAGATCTGCATACATTTCTATGCTGTTAGCAGATCTGCATCTGTGCTGTCAGCAGGTGTAATCGGAAGCTGAGTCTTGATTGCTCTTCGTGCCTAATTAAATAGTTTGTAATTATAATGGTGAAAATATGGTTTTCTAAAACACTTAAATTCTGTTTACCTAAAAGCTTAGTAGCTCCTAAACCATCGCTCTCCACAACCACCAGAGCAATAGCGGAATGAGGAGAAAAAATAACTTTTTTTTTTTTTTTTTTTTTTTTTAGTTTTACCTCCTTCTTCAGCCTGTCCCAAAAGTCAGCTAGTCTTTTGCTAAGAACAAGGGGGGATGCTGATTACATTTTTAAAATACACCAAACAGTATAAATACAATTCCATTGAATTCCAATGTTGAACCAAGACTGAAGGATTTGCATATCATGCGTAGAAAATTTATCATGTCATGCTCAGCATAGTTGCTGAAGTTTTATTCTGTCTCATCTTCTACCACTGCTTCTTCCCCGCTTTCCTTCTGCACATTACCACCTTTTTTCTCCCTTTGTGCTCACACCAAGCATTGACTTACTGTTCTACATCAACACTCCTGGACAAGTTAAACTACACCACTCCTTTTGAAAATTGTTCAATTCTGAATGCTATTAATGCTATCTACTTGAACACAAAGCCAGTCCTGAATCTTTTCTTGTTTTAACTCAAATTTCTCATTTTCTTCTTTTCCTCTTCCTGACCTCCTGGAATACCTGTTCCTTCTTACTCACTGCTCTCTGCAGCCCACTAACTTTTCAACTGTTCAACTCTTGCTTCTTTCTTTTCTTTACATAAGCCAAAATCTGAATCTCCCAAGTCTGTGATGTTTCATCAAACCTCCTTTTCACAGCAAGTCTTTCCACCCACTCCCTTCTTAACCACATTGCCTCTAAGAGAAGTCGAGGGAACTCTTGAACTTGTCTCTCTGCTGTCATCTAGACCTTCCTCTCCTTTCTCGATCATTATTGAAAGTCTAGATAGTCAGACTGAAACAAGCCGTCTGTATACCCTGATTCACCCTGTGCAACACGTGATAGCTCCAGCAAAATGATAAGCTCTGTGTAGTGTAGAGTGTATGAGAGTGCTGGTACCTGTCCAGATGAAAGGTAGAATGCATCCAAACCGGCATCATAAACACTGGACTGTTGCTCCTTAGCATTTATTGTTGTCTGAGTTTATGCTAATGTGTATAATGTTTTTGTTGTTGTTGTTTGCTTGTTTGTTTTTTAGCAACTGGGTATATTAATTCTGTCTGATTAGTATATCTGGTGTTATGTCTGCTGGCATAAAACAAATCTCCATAAAGTTGTCTTTTTCCTTTGCTTTCCTCATCTCCCCTTTGCAAAATATCCTAAATTTACACCATGTTTTTCTTACATTGTAGCTCCTCCACAGTTTGTGGTGAGACCACGAGATCAGATTGTAGCCCAGGGTCGAACAGTGACTTTTCCTTGTGAAACGAAAGGAAATCCCCAACCAGCTGTTTTTTGGCAAAAAGAAGGAAGCCAGGTAAGTTGTAAGCACCCTATAAGTGTTTCAAGCCTTTCTAAATAGTCATACATCTTAGTTTTTAAAGAAAGACATACTAATTTTCATTCTTCTAATCTTTTGCAAGAATTTTTTTTAAAAAAAGTCACTATCCTCTACCAACATCTTGATGCTGTTTTGTTGTTGTTGTTGTTGTTTTTTAATATTAACATTGTAAAGAACTCAAAGTGCATTTAAGTTGCTGAATCTTGCGCTACCTGTTTTATAAAGGTGTAAAAAGCAACAGTATATACCTTAAATGCATCATTCTAAAACACCCAACAAACAGGTGGGTGAGATGAACACAGTAGCTATGGCTCAATTTTTAACTAATCAGAGTCAGTAATTACAATTCATAACCTGTCTAGACATGATCAAGTGGATATATATCTAGCAAACTGATTTGCATTGGCATATTCTCACACTGCATACAGATACAGGTTTTGAACACTCAGCTGCTTTCTTCAGTAGAATTATCTCAGAAAATTTCTGACTCTGTTTTTGGAAATATTTCCCTGAATCCTTAATGTCATTTTGTGAAAGTAAAATTTCTGATGTAGTCAATAATGTTGCCATCAGTTAATACTGACTGTTTGAATGCCTTGCCATAACTTTTTTTTTTTTTCTTTTTTTTTTTTTTCTGCTTTTGCAACATTGGTGTACCATGTTACAACAGAAGTAAAGCATCTTTGCTTTCAACTGCAGTTACTGTGAGCATGTTAACTTTGGACCTTGTAAACTACATGCCAAATTCTCTTTTGTACCTGAAGAAAGATTAAAAGGGACAAATGGATGTCCAAGGACAGTGCCTTCTGCAGCTTTGTGATGAAACTTGTCTGGCCTGCATCTGCCTATGTAGCTACACTGTGTGTCCTTGTCACTTGGCTAAATTATTTTTTTTTAGAGCACTGTGCTACTTTTTCCCCATACAGTGATATATGAATTAATTCAAGTATCCACGTTGTGCTGTGCAATGCAGATGTGCCTGTAATCTGATCTGGAGGCACTGTGTAACAGCTCAATGTGTGAGAAAAGAACTGAACCACAGATCTCCCGCTCTGCTCCACCTTCTGCTGTTTCATCTTCTTACCAGCTCAGATAGCTGGCTAGAACAACAAGACCAAGGCTGACAGCATTTGGTGCTAGGTTGCAACTTACAAAGATACAACACTATTACTTTATGAGTGTAAGCTCATATGAGTGTAAGCTTAGTCTTCAATGTACTTCTTTCAGCATATTAATTAGAGAACTTAAGATCTAGTCTCTATGGATCATGTGGGATCAAGCTTCTGGAAGAGCACAGTATTTTGTGTCTCGATAAGGTGAACATTATTCCAAGGGAAAAGTAAAATAGCTTCTTGAAATTAAAGTAGGAAGTACTGATGTGCTTGCAAACATTTCAAAACCCTGCCTTGTAGAGCATTTTAATAACATGGTAATGTTTATGTAAAGTGAGCTTATAGTGTCACACTCGAATCTAATAAAGTGGACATCCATCATGCAGTAATAAAGAGAAGAGCTTCTAATTAAAGTAGGACATCATTTGCAGGATTAAAGTCATTTAGCGTAATTGAAAAGTGTTAATACTCTATTTTATCCTCTTCCATTGGTATCACTTCAAGGGTAAAAACATTTTAAGGTGAAAATGCATCTTGTGTCTTTAATTGAATGTTATTACCTACTGATTGTACCATGTTGAAGCTGTTTAATTACAAACCTGGAAAATTAATTACCATATTGAGAACCAGATCCCTGAGGGTTAGAACATTCTTTTTTGGCAAATAAATGCAACATAAAAATTGATACCTACATGGTTTATTATCGAACCTTGAAACATAGCTCAATGTGATTCATTATACCCTTATGTTAATCTTAATTGAGCATCAGTGAAGTAACACAGGTTAGTGTTACCATCTCAACACAGAACTGGCTAGAATTTGCAATGAGATGCCCTAGAATAGGTGAGTTTCCACATATTGCATTTCTTCATTAAAATATGGAGGACTGTGTTTTGGCCAAATTAAGCACTATCCACTGAACTTGCTTTAATTTTCACTTTTACATGCCTGGCTACAAGTTGTTACCTGGATTTACAGTCTTACTTCTGCTTTTACTCAAGGAACCATTTGCAGCACCACTGTTAGCATTCAAAGTAATGTTATGTAGTCATGTTAGCCCACTCCAATAATTGTAGGGCATTTTTCATTCTGAATCTATTTCTCAACCTTGTTTTTCTGAGCACAACCAGCTGGAAAGGAGGGGAGCTGTTTCCTCCTGAGTAATTTCTTGTGCCAACTTGTGCATATCTGGTCCTTAGTACTTGGTAGCCTTTAACCAGGAGTCTAACATCCACCCACCAATGAAATACTCCAGGGCAGGACATCTGTAATCTTTAAACTCTGTGGATTAAATTCATCCTTGAGTTAAATCCAGAAGAAAGTGGTATTACATCAGAGGTGACTTTTGTCCCACTGTTTGCAACCCAACATGCAACCATTGTGCCCAGATGAGTAAACCAGCAGCTTATTACAACCAGTGAAAATGTAAAAGCATTAAAATAGTGGACTGTACTGTAATGTAGGAAAAAATATATTCCATAGTTAACTGGTCCTTGAAAGGAGGAGTCATGATCAGCTCCTACTGAAGTGTAAAATATTATCTGGAAAATTATTTAATACCCTACTCTATGCTTTTAGGTTTATTTGTAGCCCATATAGATTAGCTTAATATTTAGTAGTGAGTCATTAATAGAAAACACAGTATAGGTATACAGAGTCACAGTAAAGACTGAAAGCTTATCAGGATATGGTATCAGAGTTTTGGGATATTCCTGAGACAAAAATGTGTATTTTTTATACAGGTTTGTTGAGTTGGTATTAGAGACAGACCCTATGTGCCTGGAATTTATCAATTCATTATTACTGTTTAATTTGTCTGCTCTGTTCCCCTCTCTGTCTCACTGGGCCAAGCTGCTAACCTTTCTGTTCATATTGCCTCTCTTTCTTTTCCAGTTCTTTATTCAGATCTAGAGTTGTCATAGACAGTATAACTTTTTTCCTTGAAAACACAGCCCTCACCACTAAACACTTTTAAGTCCTTTTCTCTGTATTATTGATTCATTCAGTCCTTCATCATATTCAATGACTGCTACATTCATTTTAGTTATTCTTATTGACATCTCTCTTTTCCCCAGTCCAGCCCAAAGGCAAAAGCTAATCTCCCTGTTCTGTGCTAACTGATGTCTTATCCTATATAAAATTATTATTTTTTTTTCTTTCTCATGATTTCCACATTAGATTTATACCCTTCCTCTTCACCCTCAGGGCTCCATGTAGTTTTTCTGCTTTGGTATATTTCAATTTTAATTTCCTTTTATTTCTTTAAGCTCTTGTGCTATGCCAGCTTCTCCTACTTTATGACCTATTTGTACCTTCCTCCCACCTTTACTTCTGTGCTGTGCTCTTACTTTCTCCTTCACCCAGATCATATTCACTGCCAAACAATAGCCCTATGCTCCCCCAGGTCTCCAGAATTCAGTTCTTTCTTCTATTTTTCTAATGTTTACTGTAGTAGTATACCCGGGTTTGACAGCTAACCAATTATATTATTAAATTTTTTAATTCAGAATGAAGTTAAATGTTTAACAAATACAGATCAGTCAAAAGTGATTGTTGGAAAGTTTCTTGTCACCTAAATCCCTGGCCAGAACACACCTTCGAATGCTATGAAAGGGCTATTCTAATTTAAACTGCAAGTTGCCCAAGGCAGGAAAAAATTGTCTCTGTACGTTCATAAATTCATAACCACGCTTACTTTTTATAGAGAGAAATTTTAAGGAAAAATCATCATATCTTTAGCTGAGAGAAAGGTGGCTCTATTATGATTCTATGTCTTGAACTGATGTGAGATAAATTGTCTTTGCAGAATCTGCTCTTCCCAAACCAGCCTCTCCAACCCAACAGCAGGTATTCAGTATCACCAACTGGAGACCTCACTATTACCAACATTCAACGGTCTGATGCGGGCTACTACATTTGTCAAGCACTGACAGTTGCTGGAAGCATTTTAGCAAAGGCTCAGCTGGAGGTCACTGATGGTGAGCTATAGAAATTCCTTTTTTTTTTTTTTTTTTTTCTGTAAGACTGCATCTTAATGTAATGTAAATAAAGGCATGTGAGATCACATAATTCATACAAATAAACAGACAAGTATCTACAAAAAAAAATAAAATACAACAACACGTGAAAAGGGGTCTCTGCACAATTCTCTGCAGTATCAAAAGGGCACTGAAGTCCGGTTTGCCTTTTACATGCTCTTAATAGTACTTAATATTCCAAACAAAGGGCAAAATAGCTTAGAATAGGATTGGTGAGAAATTAAACTGCTCGGTTCACTAGAGCTATGGTAAGACTGCAAAAAATGTTGTGAAGAGTGAATAGTTATGAAGATGTTGTGAAGAGTTAATGTTGTGAAGAGTTAATAGTTATTAAAGCAACGTTATTAAACGTTTAATAGTTATTAAAGCAACGGACTGGGGTGCAGAAGAAGAAGTCTCTATTCCTATCTCAGTCCCAGCCTTCAGTATTACCTTAGGCAACTTGTTTGGGAGTGTATCCGTAGCTCAATTTAAATCAACATAGTTACATTCAATTACTGTAGTACTGGTAGTTTAGAACAGCTACAGCATGTAGCCCTTTAGTTCATGTGTGAAAAAGACACCAAGATATTTCCCTACCTCAGAACTGTGTTCTAATAATCTCTCAGTATGTTTAGGTGTGAAGAGAGCTGTATAAATACATAGGCAGAGAAGAGTTGGGAGGAGAGAAAAAGCACTACATGATCTGACTTGATGCTTTCCTTTTCAGAATTTTGGGCTTGAATATTATCATGCCTTGAAGTTTAACATACTCCATATACAGATAGCAATCCTTTCTTGTGTCAGGAATCTCGTTGATACCCCTCTTCATCCTATTGTGAATAGAAGGCAGTTTGCATTCTTTAATGTTAGTAAAGACAACAAGAGAATTCCTCTTACACTAGGAGATTGTGGCATTCCCCTGCATCATTATTTCTTATCTTAACTGACTCATTAAATATCTTCTGACAGACTTTGATGAATTTTTGCCATTAAAACTGTTGTTATATGCAGAGGTCTACTTTTACAGTTCCCTCAGAGACCTGCCTGCACCATGAAAGTTTGAAAAGATGTCTAATTCTGAATAATCTGGCTTTTCACAAGAGCATATTCATCACAAGTGACAGGCAGAGATGTTCAGGCACGTTACAGAGGTTTGAGCATTAATTTGATGCCTTTTCTTTGTTTTCCAAAAGCTGTCTATATTTTTATGACAAGGGGAGATAATTTCTGCCTTTTCCTTGCATCTTTACAAGCATATTGCTTTTTGGTAAAGTAGTTTCTGGAGACTAAAGGCTAACCTTCGCTCTGCAATCTCTTTAAGTCTTTTCTGTCATGGTCTATGACAAAATGATGCATTTTCATTCAGTTCAAATTTAAATGTAGATTAAAAGGTCGTTTAAAATTAATGGAAAGGCAGTATTTTTTAATATCTGTCCGTAGCACTGCCAGATTCAGTGCCACAACTGTGATTGGAATAAATAGAACACACAAATATTGGCTAAGAGGGCATTGAGCTGTTAATGGTTGCACCTGCTGATGCTGTACAGATTTACTGCAACAGGGGCCGAGAAGATAAAATCAGGTTCAAGGATATCAGTGATGAGAAATTCTTCCTCTTGACAGACAAGTCCTGTGGTCCACCCATATGGGGAGGAGGGGGAACAATCCTGATTGACCTCAATGGAATTTTTGTTAGTTTATTTAACAAGTCAACAGAAAGCTCATAAAGGTGTCTCTGCTAAAATGCAAACTCAACGACAATCAGTCTTGATTAAAGGTGGTGTGCATTCCACATTGCTGAGGAAAAGCATGAACTGGTGGCTCTGCTGCTGAAGGAATGCAATGCCTGTGTTTTTCAAACACATCCCAGAACCTACTGTCAGCATGATCATTAGGAAATAATAGAAGGTTGCTTTATAGAAATACCATTTCATCCTCAAGTCAAAGGGCAGGCAAGGTCAGGAGAAAAATACCAAAACAATGTTGTGGAACTGAAATTATATAAATAAATGTTCGTTAGATCACAGACATTTTTAATTGCTTTCAGTTAGGAAGTTAACCATCAATGTCTAACTAATCTGTTTTGGTTGATGCTGAGCAGAAGTTATGGAAGCTAATGATTTTTATCAGTAGGGAAATCTAATTTCATCGTTTTAAAAATATGATAAAAGATAAATGCTGTGCATTCTAGTTATATACTTAAGCATTAGTGTCCCAGTTTTTGGCTGGTGATTTCAGTTTTACTTCATAGCCCAGAATTTTTCTGTTTGGTTAATGATTTAATAATAGTGGCGAACCATCTTTTTCATTTTCAACACATTTTTGTTTGATCCAGGGTAATTTAGATCCAATTGAAGTTCCAATACAGAATGAAAACATATGTCATGTGCAGAAAAACAAGTGCTTAATTATACCATATATAGCAGTGTTTCAGTTGTTACATTTTTGCACTTACACGTCTTTACTGGAAATATTTTTAACTCAAGTGTTCACATGAGAAGAGATTACTAACTGTGATGAAATGTGCTGAGTTGAGTGATAATTTTGCTGATTATGGACGGTGCTAAGAGCCCTCGGTGTATTTGAAATTCAAATCTTGTGTTTTCTTGAAAGGCTATCGTATAATCCACTGTCTAATGCACATCTGGAAAAGCAAAATCATTTACAAAATTGAGACAATCTTAGCAGTCTTTTCAAACTCCAGAAGCGAATATGCAGCTCAGAGTCTTAAAGTGACAGATCATGCAAATAAAACAAATGCTTCCATCTAACCATGTCTGTATGCAAGATAAGAGTAATTTACATTTTTTAATTTACTCCATAGATTTATCCATCATACAGAGAATATTTTGGATAAGTTCTCAATTTCCCCTATGATAGTCAGTATTTATATTTATTACTAAAAAAAATTGACCACTGCATGCTCACCTGTAGGATCTACCCACAGTAGACTGCAGTTGCTGTTTGGGATGAATATTGCACAGAGGAGCAAGCTTAACATCTCGCAATAGATTTCTATGACAACATAAAAATTGAATGTTTTAAGATACTCAATTAAAAGGATCATGTCTATGGGCATTTGAATAAAGCAAAAGGCTGAAGCTATAAGAGAATTCAGAACAGATGTGGAAAAAGAAGAAAAAAAAAAAAGAGAGAGAAGGAGTTGGCAGCATACCTCAACAGCTCTCTCTCCAATGATTCGGAATAGTCGCTTAAGTCATTTTTCCTGACCTCCTATGCAAGTTCTTAACTATAGGTGTGTTGAATATTCTGGGGTATGTCTCTCAAATCCCCTGGAAGAAAGCAGGTATGAGTGATTTAATAACAGTCACAGTTCTGCTATCTGGCCACCTTCATTCTTATCCCTAATCCAAATATATATTATTTTTATAGCAAGTGTGGTAGTTCCAAACAGGAGAGATTCAAAACAACTATGAAGCTCTTCTGCAAAAAAAGACAGAGGAAGGAATGGTTTCTGCTTTTCCACCTCCCAGGAGAGCACACTACCCTATCATACTAGTGTTCATCATAAGAATTTTGTGAGTTGTGTCTCATTTTTCATGTTAATTTGCCAGGAAAAGTTCTCAAAATGTTGATTTTGGAAGTGCCAAAGTAAAGTTAAGGCTTCATTTTGTCATTCTGTTTTTTTTTAATTTCCTATTGTAATTTGAAAAAATTCAACCCAAATTTAAACATGATTTTAGTTCATCCAAATTGCATCAGTATTGAACAAACTATTCATCAACAAATAAAATCTCTTCCTCTCTGATACTCTGGTCAAAATTTAAGCTACATTTTATCACAAAAGGAATCTGATAATTTTTCAGTTGCTAGAATATATATATAGATATAGATAGATAGATAGATATAGAAACCATATATATATATGGTTTCTGGAAGATAGTTTCAAAGTTTTTAGTTTTTGTTGTTGTTTTTGTTTGTTTGTTTGTTTTGAGTGAGGTTAATTTTGAAATTATCTTCTCTTTTTCTATGCAAATATAATTTAGTAATATGAAATATTCTGTGGAATATATATAGAATTTTCATGCTAGGGGAGAACAATCATAAAAATATAATAAAAAATATAATAATAAATAATAATAATGAGTGGCATAAAAGAAACGAACAAACACCTCTGTCTTTCTGTGGACATTTTTATGTTATTGCATTATTCCTCAGAATGTTTATCATACTATATTTTTAAACCTCTGAGTTTTGTATCCTTACTATAGATGAGACCTATGTAGTAGGAATACAAGCACATATACACACATTTGAGAGAAGATTTACAAGTCAGAGTTGTGAAGACAATATAGTCGTTCACAGATCAGTGGAAACCCTAAGTGTTCATTTAACCTTTAGCCTTAGTGTCATGGAAACCTGTAGTGGTCTTTCACCCATAACACCCTTGAAAATGAAGATTCCTTCTGGCCAGGAGACTTTCAATTACATTATTGATCAAAGCTATTTAAAGGATTATGAGCTCCCCATTTGGGCTGTAAAAAGAACCTAATTACATGCCAGAGAACAATATCTGTAATGCAGTAGGTTTTGAAAATACCTACATTGCTATACATATGACAGGCAATTAGCTGCAGGAAATTACTACAATGGAATAGTTAGCAAACTAAGCAGTTTTTGTTTGTTTGTTTGTTTGTTTGTTTTCCTTTTTATTTGGTAGCTAGAAAACTGGAAGTTGCTGTTCTACATTGAATCTAAATGAAAATGCACACAACTAATTTTTCATTTAAATACACTACTAGCATAGCTGCAACATGAGTCTCAGAATAAGCTGAGATCAATTTTTGTTTCACCAAGTGGTGATATCTGAGAATTTCTAAAATAGCCTTCAAGTTCTTTCATTAATAAAAAAATCTGTATTGGTGTTCTATTTTCAGTTTCAGTTTCAATAAATGTGATAAACTCACCCTTCAAGGTGTTACTAACACTGATGATTCTATCCTTTGTATATTTCTGGACAAAATCAAGGCTTTTTTTTTGCAACAATTTCAGAAACAGTTATTTTAAGTATAAAGTGAACTGCCAACATATTCCTAATATTTTTTGTTTATTAAATAGCATAATGACCGTGCTTTGGAACTGTTGAAGGGCTTGCATCTCAAACAGCTCAAATACAACAGAAACATTGCTTCAGAATAGGCTATTTTCACTTCATTGTCAGAGTCAGGTATTGTGTATGAAATATAATGACCCAGCTGGAATAAAAGATTAAAACTCATTTGACATCAGTGGAAGCAGTCTAATTTTTACACCGTCTAAGAAGCTAATCCTGTCTATTACAATATTTAATGTCATATGTAGAATTGTTAGGTTATTCAAAGATTAAAAGGAACAGCAGCGTGGCAGGCAAATACATAAAAATGAATTCTTGATTCTGTTATACTGATTTTATGAAGGAGTTATAGCCTTTTTTAATTCAAATATTCCACATTCATTTTATATAAACACATTATTTAGGAACAAAGAGTTATATTTTGCTGCCTAACAGATGGCTCTGAGACTAGGTTAAAAAGCAGAATTATTTATGAAAAATTGTTCTTTCGAGAAAAATGAGCATGAGCATTATACCTCATCTTCAAGATATCCCACTGGTCATGGAATGAGGCTTATATGCAGCCATGCACTCACTCACTGTTACAGAATCCTTTATGAAGCATTTCAAGCATGCAAATGTAAGTTATTAGGGAAAAAATAGCAGAGTTCATTGCTTTACAATGTATGAGATGATTTGATAAGTAAGTTGTTAAATAGCTTGTTTGAACTTTTCTCCACTAGACAGTTTTTAGAGAGCACTAAATATTTTGTAATCTTGTTTGATATTTTTGCTGAGGAATACTCAAAAGCTGAGCAAGAATGGGGAATGTTTTGTGCCCCTGCTAGAATGGCTGTGGTGCTTCACTTTGAATTTAACAGATTTTCTCTTTTATGCCTTAAAGCATGTAAGCAATTAAGCAGATTTTGATGTGACATTTAAACACGTGCTTTTTAAAAACATTGAAGTGCTAAAGTGCTAACATTAAGTCCTAAATTGGAAGAAATAAGAAATATAACTCAGTTCCTTTCTGAATCAAGGTCATTTTCATCTTCTCTCCATCCATGAGTCTGATGATCTTTACTGACAGAATTTTATATATATAGGCATTATCTCACAGTGGCAAAATAGAAGTCATACAAAAATGCTTTTTAAATATACCAGTCAATCAGTAAGGTGTATTTGTAAGTTTTTCAAGAATAATGTTTGTAGTCATTTTGAGGCTAACATAAACCAGTCTGTTAAAATTGGCAGTGTCAAGCAATGGACTGACTGCAGTGCACTGTTGTCAAAGTCATGAATGCTAATACGTGCGTTGCTGTTTAGTCTTGACAGATAGACCTCCACCCATCATCCTCCAGGGGCCTGTCAATCAGACACTGGCAGTGGATGGGACAGCTCTGCTGAAGTGCAAGGCTACTGGCGACCCGCATCCCGTTATCAGCTGGTTAAAAGAAGGCTTCACCTTTCTGGGCAGAGACCCTCGGACATCCATACAGGATCAGGGGACACTTCAGATTAAAACTCTGAGGGTGAGTGGCAATAACAAAGCAGCTACTACAAGTAATGTGGACCTGGCAGTGTGAGCCTCAAGCAGCTCTGCTATCATGCTGTCTGCTGTGTTCAAAATGAACTTAGTTGTCTCCTCTACTGTGAAACTATCACCAGGTCCAAATCCTGTTTCATTCTTTGACATTATGGTAGTGAAGGGAAAAAAGAGATGCCAAACTAACATCTGATACCACTATTAAAAATCCCTTAAAAATAGAAGTGATGTTAAAAATCTTATGTAAGTTGCAATAAAACATGAGTTGCAGGTGGATAGACATGTAGGAGCCCTGGTTATCTTTTCAGTCAGTTTTAAGATGAAGCCATTGGTCTATTGACTCTGTTAAAACTTAGAGCAGTTCATTTTCAACACCTAGTCATTATTTTCTAAGGAGTTATTGTACTAGCAAGGGATTCTGGATTTCATCAGGGGTTTGGCCATGCTTTTTTTCCATCAGTGAGTCTTGGCAGTCTTGAGCTGGGCTGATTTATTCCAATGTTACGCTTGCTGCAGATGTTTCGTAAGGCTGTGGATGAGAGCAGACAACTTATACTGTAACATACATGCAGTTATATTCAGAGGGATTTCTGTTCAGAATGAAATGCCTATCATAATATTTGCATTTTGACACATAAGATATAATACAATATCTTAAAGGTACAAAGAAATTTTGCAATATTCCAGAGAGTATAATGCCAGACTTTGTTGGTAAATGCTCTATCACTAATCTTTGTTTGTTTTTACTTTTTTTTACCTTTAGTTAAAACTGCATATTTGTTTTTGTGTATAGAAAAATAGTAAGGCAAATGTAGTTATTTGTTAAGAACTTACAGACAATTTCAGCAGTCCTTTAGTTTAATCAGCAGTAATTTCTGCACAAAGCTTTTTCATCCCCCAAAAATATTAAAATGTTAAGAAACATAGCTATTGGGGGCAAGATATAAACAGCAGTTTTGTTTTTTGGTACCATCTCATCAGCGATTGTAGATGGATTGCTAATTTCCTTGGAACAAAAGGGAATTTATTAAAAAATGTATGCTACCTTTCCTTGAGTAAACAATTTATCCTTCCTCCCTGGGCTGAAGGCAGGTTTAGGCCATGAAGGTTAATGCATTTTTCCTGTATGGCTGGATTAAAGAGTGCACTTGAATACTCAAGATTCCCCAGTAGTATTAGAAAGCAGCAATTAAAGGTGGAAGCTTAGTGATTTCAAACAAAATTTGAGGCATCGATGATGGGCTGCTGTGGAACATCCATGAGGCAGAAGCTCCTGGGATACTTGTCTGTATGCAGCTATGCAAACATCAGAATAGGCTCTGAATTGTGCCAGCACATTCATCTTGCTGGTAGATGAACAAGGTCTGTAGATGAAACAAAAAAAATGCTTGCAAGGGGAGTGGAAAATAAGAGAGTGTGGTTTTGAAAGACATGAAGCTTTTATTGATCCTTAAGTGGCTAATTCACTAGTAACTGGTTTTCCTTAAAGGCTCAGAAGGAGATTTCTTATAAACCCCTTGATTGCAGTAATGTTTACTGCTCAAGTCAGACTTACCAGCACAAACCACACATCACCTTAGAAAACAATTTTCTCTTGTGGTTGAAATTTTAATGTATTAATTCTGAAGTGTTTAACTTTTCTCTCAAACCTACCCTAGCAGGAACTGACAACACTTCCTAAGCAAAATAATAAATAAATAAATAAATAAAATCCCACAGAATATGCCCAAGTGTACTTCCATGTTCAAAACGAATGAGTATTTATCAACCCATGTCCTAGTCCTCAGCCTTCTTCTCCCCTTACAATTAATAATCATTATTGCAATCATAAAAGATATCAAGATATAGGTAAAGATGAGTCACTACTATTTAAGCCTTTGAGACCATCCTCTTCTGCTGTGTAATTAAACTCTCTTTCTGTGTGTAAATCACGTTATTCAGGAGTCTGCAGCAACCCATGGCTCACTGCAGACACAGATATAAACATGAACATAGAGATTTTTCTGATGAGCCAGTCTTCCAGGTTGCCCTGGAAGGCAACTGAAAACACACAATATGTCACTCACTCAATAGTACCCTTTCAGACAGGTCAACAGTGGAGGAAATCTTCCTTCTCCTTTGTAGAAGTGTACCATGCCAGATGTAGCCATCTGCATAAGAAAACTGTTTATTATACAGAATAACAATGATTTTCCATTGACCTTCCCTGTTGTTGTTTTTTTTTCTCCCTCATAACATAAAAAGTATAAATAATTGAATTATCAATACACTATGTCTGTGTCTAATCCATCCACAGTCTGGAAGTTAGATAATTTACCATAACTTGCAGAGGCAGCATATCTCCGGCTTGCTTTACATGTCGAGTTTGCCTTCTGCAAGTTACTCTGTTGTGTATACCACATACTTCATTGGGCTTGCCATACACCATCTGTCACAGTGGTACACAAATGAAGTTAAGAACCACAGCATTGAGAAATATACTCCATCATCACATAATGGAAAATTATAGATTTAATAAAAGCTTGGAAGAAGCAAGATAAAACAGAGTCCTTCAGAATGCTGTGAGACTCTCTCCTTTGGAAAAGCTTTCTTTTCAAGAATCTTTCTCATTTTGTTAGCAGTGCCTCTATATTTGGTGTCCATGAGCCATTGTCAGAGAGGTTAAATTATTCCTTGTTTTCCATGGCAAAAGCATCCCCTAAAATACAAGTTATGCTCATTTAGATAATTAAATTGGCATTACTCAGTTGCTTCCTGCCCCTAAGAATGGTACACTGCAAACCCAGTCTAGCGGAAGAAAACACCAACAGAATTCTAACATGACAAAATTAAAGATCAATTAAATTACATATCAACAAGTAATCTGAAGAGCATCGCTCTTATTTGCCTTTACATTGTTTTTGAAGGGTTGGGTATAAGCACATTTGTCATAGTTCCAATCTGCATTTAGCAGACCACCCATTACAATTTCTTAAAGTCCAATAAAGCTTCTTGGATGCTGTCCTACTTCCGTCAAGTCATCTGATGGTGAATATAATTCTTCTCCTTTATCACTAGAGTCAGCATTCTCCCTCTTCTGCTTTTATCTTGATATTACCATGCTTTATACATAGTGGTAGGACAGCTCTTCTGTATATTCTGTGCTTTGTAAAGTCATGGTCTTCCATCCGTCTCGGTTGTTTTCTCCAATTCCTATCACAGAAATCTTTATTTTAAATCTTAGTAAGAAATAGCAAAATACCTGGCAAATTTTTCAGTAGAACAACGAGATTAATATTGACATTATAATTTAAAAGCTGTTCCCAAAATAAATTTGGAATATCTGAGCTGGCAAAGGAATCACAATAATTTTGTATAAATCCAGCGTCTTTTGCTACCAAACTTTAGTTCTCTAAAATTAAGCCACCATTAAATGATTATTTGAAAATGTCTAGTGCCCTCTAGCCTGTTATAAAATATAGGCTAAGTCATTCTTACCAAGAAACACGTAGAAAAAGAAAATTTGAGTAAACTCTGTCATCTGATTCCAAAAAGCTAAAACTGCCCTTAAATGTTCTTTATGTCTAGCTGTCTGATACTGGAACTTACACTTGCGTTGCTACAAGTTCAAGTGGGGAGACATCATGGAGTGCTGTGCTGGAGGTGACAGGTAAGACATGTCCAGGGGCCATTTTTCAGATGTCACAAAATGAAAGCATCTACTATGTCAGAGCAATCTGAGTCAAATACTCTATTATAGAAATTCTGGGTTTGAGATAGAGAAGGTTTTAAGTAGGAAGGCTGGCTTTCTTCACATGCCTTTGATTTCATTGTGATTATCTCTGAACACCCATTGACATTGCAATAATTTGTCTCCAGTGACACTGGTTTGTTATAGTTATTATAAACAGGCGCATTAGTAAACTCTGGATTCACCCTGTGATTGGCTTGAGCAAGAAAACTAATGCCTACACAGAGTGCACCCTGTGGGCACCAGAATTGATCTGGATATAGGAACATTCACAGTCTTTCTAGTAGCTGATGTTTTGGTATTTTATGTAAATTTTAACAAATATGTTTTTTTTTTATTATTTGTTTTTGTTTTTTTACTCTTCATACACACACACACACACACACACATATATAACCTTTTGAGTTTTCTGGTTTTTCTGTCCTTTTAATGTGTACCAGAAGTATGATAGTTCTTCATCCAAAACTATATCTGATAATGCAATTATTGACTTAGTTCTTTGCAAATTAAGAATATTGGTTATGCTGATTTTGCAAGTATTTGGCATGTTTTTCCTTCTAATCTTCTACTTTGATGAGATTTATACAATAGAGGATAAAAAGTAAATGTTTTGCATTTCCCCCTTACAGAGTCGGGTGGAGCAGCAGTCAGTAAAAATTATGACATAAATGACCTCCCTGGGCCACCATCCAAACCTCAGGTCACTGATGTTACTAAGAACAGTGTCACCCTGTCCTGGCAACCAGGGACCCCTGGAAGCCTACCAGCTAGTGCATATATCATTGAGGCTTTTAGGTATGTGAATTATTCTACTTTTAGTTTCTTTCCTTTATAATTTTGCTTAAACCCTAGTACCAGCTGTTCTGCTGGTATTGTGGTGTTATTTTGGACTCTACATGTATTATTAAAAGTTTATTAAAAGACTTAACTCCTATGGCAGGCATTGATTCTTATTCTATAAGTTTTTTTTTGTTTTGTTTTGTTTTTAAGTTATCACATTTTTTAAGTGATTAAGTAGAGAACCATCTATCTTTTTCCTCAGGTCAACAGACATGTAACAAGACAATGATGTCCATTCTTTATTTTTTTTACTATTCCCTTAGTCCTGAGTTTGGGTGAGAGTCCACCATGGGAATGCTGCAGTTGAAACCATTTGGGCCAGTAGTGTTACCTCAACTGTTGGAGTACAAATAAACTGAAAATAAGCAGACAATCTTTAAACCTCTCTGAATTCTTTAACAAGAATTCCTGTTCTTGTTAAAGCATTAAATAGTTAAAGCACTTTAAATTGCTATGCTCAACTGTTTTAGATGGAACAAAACTATCACTGATTTTGTTTTAGAACTTGTGCTATCCTTTTACATTATATGAATGAAACACTAGAAACAACATGAAACTAGCAGCTTCCCATTTTATTTTTCCTTTAATATATATATATTTTTTGTCAATGCTTATATAAGAAAGCACAATAAAATCAAATTTTTCTTTAAACTTTTGTGATATTTCACCCTAGATAAGCTTTAATGGCATCCCATAACTAACATTAACAGAAGCCAGGCATTTTTATTAAAAGCTGTTTTAACAGTCATGTTTGAAATCTCTTCACACAGTGGATTATAATCTAATTATAATACTGTCCAATTGAAAATATAGTGACAGAAAATGTATTCATATAATTACCTTCATTTACAAGGATATTTTCAGAAGATTTTTAAACTTTAGGTTCAAGGAGAATATTTCTCTTCTAATGACAACTATTGACATATTTTACTTCACAATATAGAAATTTATTCTTGTAATAGGTTTTTCTTTTCCAAGGTTTATGTTCAAGTGGTCTATTTATCATTCTAATTTACTGCATTCCACACTTTCCTTTTGCAGACATCTGTTAGATAGGAAAACCTTTTGCTTCTGTTGAAAGAAGTACCTTTGAAAGCTCTGTTATTTTTTTTTAACTTGTCTTGATGAGTTAACTGGAACTACAAAATCTTTTTATTTTTACCTTGCTCTTACTACTTTTTTTCTGTAGACTTGATATAGGTTTACAAAAGTAGTCCATTGTTCACTTTTTTCTTTTCTTTTTCTCTTTTCTTCTTCAACTGCTTTCTCATTGCAGTCAGTCTGTGAGCAATAGCTGGCAAACAGTGGCTAACCATGTGAAGACCACTCTCTACACTGTGAGAGGACTGCGCCCCAATACAATCTACCTGTTCATGGTGAGAGCTATCAATTCACAAGGTCTGAGTGATCCCAGCCCAATGTCAGATCCTGTCCGAACACAAGGTAATAGCAATTATTAAGGCTTATATGCTTGAGCTAAAATAGAAAGAGAGTTGACCAATAGATTTGGACATTTTGTGTTAGCACTCTGACTGAAAGAATCAGAAATCCAGCTTAACCAATATAGTCCAATGACTGCTTGTGATAAATGATTAAGTCCCAAATAGGATTTTTGTGATTTATTAAGCGAATAGAGGCAAGCAAACAGCGCTGGGTGCACCGGGAGTCTCTGCTCTACCAGGACGCACACCTGTTACATCAGGTGTCTGATTTTTATGCTCCTAGACTAATACATATTCATCACTATTCCTAGAAAAGGCGGGGTTATTACAATTAGTTCCTGGAATCCAAACCCTCTCTGGACGCATGCGTAGCAGTCTCTGGTGGTCTTTCTGGGGGTCTCTTGTGCTGAAGGCTCGTAGTCTTCCTCCCAGGCTTTGTCCTTCGGTCGTCCTTCAACTCCCCCTTTCTCCTTATTTGGTGGATCTCTTTGCTGGTTATCAGAGGCTTGCGCAGCGTCCCATGCAAAAGTCTGCAGTTTCCTAAAAAAACTCCTTGGTCCTCTTATCTCCCAGACTAGAGTCTCAATGTTTGCCCTTCAAACCCTCTATTTACACAAATTGCTGGATCATTCCTTTGCATGATACAAGAACTATGTACACTAATCACTCTGTTTTTCTTAAATACGAGCTTATATTTCATCATGCGGCCCTAGCATTGTTCCATACTGACACGAATCAAATAAACACATTTCACAATCCCCCATTTCTTTTTTTTTTCATGGTATTGATTCGTGTTTTTATTATTATTATTATTATTCAATCGAGTCAATACTTGCCAAATTGGTACCAATTTTGGATCCTCTTTTGTTTTATTATCATCAGGGAATGGGTTTTCCCTTACCCTGGTTCTGGGTCAACACGTACCACAGATATTTGCATTCCTTGTATAACCGAGTGTATTAGTCAGGTAAAACAGGGTATTAAACATGGAATTATTGAATTATTAAACAACCCTCCACATATTCCCAATAAAACTATCCTGATTCTAGTAAGCCAACCACTACCCATAAAGTCCCTCCATAATTTTCTTAAATTGATTTCATTCCAAATTTGAACTGGGACATGTGCAATTTTCTTCATTTCTTTTTACAAGTTCATTCACAGCAGTTACTTAAGGTTAAATTTTCCACAGACTCCTCCTTCTTGTGCTAGCAAATAATCTAAAGCTAAGCAATTTTGATACAAAGCAGTTCCCATCTTGGTATTTTGTTTTGCAATTAATCCGAGTGCATCTCCAGTTTTATTCACAACTATTTCTACTACAGCTTGCAACCTAAATATTCTATTAAGCATATCTATTGGGGTCCTATAGCCCCAGGATCCATACTCCAACAAGCACAACCCCAATTTGAGGGTCTGCAGTAATGATAACTCCGGTCCCATGGATAATCTCTTATCCAATCAGTGTAACACGTAGAAGTCACTGTTTTACCCTTTCTAGGACAAATGTACTTGGGCTGGTTACTATATCTCTTCCAGCTCAGGCTTCCACAATCAGTATATGGGTCTTCATCTATAATATCACAGGCATCAAAGGTTATTGACACTGAGGTATTCAGGGTGGTTACAATTTCACTTGTTCCAATTAATTTCTCTGCATAGAGCATACTGAGTTAGGTTAAAAATGCAGCTTCCTCTTTTCTGGCCTTTACAGTCATAGACAGTATGATACACCAATGTCTGGGAGCTCAACCATCCTTTTCTAGTTGACTGCAGTTGTTGGCCATAGCTTGGGCCAAGAAACTCACCCCAAGTAGGACTAGAAGAGGTCCGGTAAGGGCCATAGTGCTCGGCGGTCACAGCCCGAAGGGGTTGCAGCCCTTGGCAGACCTTCCCAGCCGCAGCACCAGTTCCCTATCCGGTCTTGCCCTCTTCCCTAATCTTAGAGGGGTGTACACTGCAGATGTACCTTCTCAGTACCTTCAGGGGATAATGCTTAACTGATCCCTGTTATTGATAAATCTCTTCTCTTAGTAGGTATCTATTCAAGAGGTTCTTTGTTTACTAATTTTACAGAAGTAATTACAATAAATTTGGAGTAATTACAATAAAGGAGTAATTACAATAAAATTCCCACAGCAACTTAGCTTATACTCTGATGAAAGCTTCTTCAAGTCCATCTGTTAGTTTAGTTTCTCCTGGTTCCGATGTTACTTTCCACTCTTCCACTGGACCTCTCGACACGTGTCCATCCTTTTTCAGCAGTTCTCACAGCTGTTTCCTTGTTAATAGATAACAACTAATAGATAGCAGTTAATAAATATCGGTTGTTTTCTTTTTAATAAAACAAGAAAAGGTCCTTCCCAGAGGGGAGATAAGCTTTCTTCTTTCCATGTTTTTATTAGAACCCTATCTCCTGGTTTTAACTGGTGAATTGCAAATCCTAAAGGTGGTGTCTGAGCCATCATCCCAGTTGCTCTTAGCTCTTTTAATCTTCTACCAATCGTAATTATATATTTCTGGATACTACGATCCTCAACTACATTGTTCCCTAAGGGCATCCGTTGAGAATAAGGCCATATAACATTTCACATGGTGATAATCCAGTCTCAGTGTGTAGTTTAGTTCTAATATTTAAAAGTAAGCATTTCGTCCAGGGCATTTGTGTCTCGATCATTAACTTAGCCAATTGTTGTTTTATTGTTTGATTCATTCTTTCTACTTTCCCCGAGCTTTGTGGGTGCCACGGAGTGTGGTATTCCCACTGAAAGCCTAATTATTGACATAATAATTTTATTATTTTAGAAGTAAAGTGTGTGCCCTGATCAGAATCAATGTACTGGATTATCCCATATCTAGGTATTAAGTGTTGTAATAACATTTTTACCACCATTCCGGAGAACAAGCAACCCAAAACAGCAAGGCATTTTCTGAATCACCTAGATCACCTAGTATCAATCTAGAGCTCAGGAGAGATAGGTTAACTCCTCAGTGCCTTGGTACATTTTTTTGTTTTGTTGTGGTTTAACCTGGCAGGCAGGTTATCACCACACATAATTTCACTCACTCTCCTCACCCCAGAGTGGGATAGGGAAGAGATGTTTTTTTGTTTTGTTTTGTTTTGTTTAGTTGGGGGGGGGAGGGGGAAGTAAAAACACTTAGGTTGAGATAAAGATATAATAGCATAATAGGACAGAAATAATAGGACAGAAAAGGAAGGCATAATAATAAAAGGATACACAGAACAAGTGATGCAAATGAAATTGTTCACCGTCCACTGACTGATGCCCAGCCAGTCACCGAGCAGTGACCTCCCCAACCTACCTGGCCATTCTATTTATTGTACAGCATGGTGCCATATGGTATGGGATGCTCCTTTGGCCAGTTTGGGTCAGCTGTCCTGGTTCTGTCCCCTTCTCAGCTTTTTGTGCACCCCCAGCCTTCTTGCTATCAAGATAGCAAGAGAAGCTGAAAAGTCCTTGAATTGGTGTAAGCACTGCTCTGCAACAACTAAACCACCAGCATGTTATCAGCATTATTCTCATCCTAAAACCAAAACAGCACCATGCCAGTTACTAGGAAGAAAATTAATTCTGTACCAGCTGAAACCAGGACAAGTTTGCAGGTCACAGCGAGCTGGTGTGCTCCTTGATGCACCATTTCCATTAAAAGCCAAGTGAACTAGGCATCCCTCCCTTTTCTGATGTGCTATGAATAACATGTTCTCTTCTATCATCTGTCTTTAGTTCTTCTCCATCATCAAGTAGAGATATGCTATCATAACAAGTGCTTAAAACAGACAGGCAGACATCATGTTTAACATTAGTTTTAACCACAAGAATTGCACAAAGTATCCATAGTGTATTGATTAATCTGGTCCAACATTTCTGCAGCTGATTCATGTAAATTAAGAGATCTGCATGATAAAAATACTTTAAAGTTATTCAGAGAAAAGTATATATCTTGTGTTTATAAATCTACATTTCTGAATTCTTTAAATTTATAATTCACTATGTAATAAACCAAAAGAGAAGGCTGAAGGGAAATCCCTTATTTGTTGGGTGATGATATAATTGATAGCTGTGATCCTCCATTGCATGGGTGCAGAGGGTTTGATGACTGTAAATTCTGTTCACATTACAGCCAGCTCTAACGAAGTGCAACTGCCATGAACAAATTTCTCTTCACAGTATGTTTTTTTTTGGGGCTTCAACAACATATTGCTTGACTACTTCATTCAAGAGTGTAGTTGTGCATTAAGCAGGTTGGAGTACAGAAATTAATCATTTTTTGAAAACGTATTTTTTTCAAGTCCAAAGTAATAGCTCCACTCACAGTTAATTTACAATGAGATGATCTTTCCCTGTTTATGGAAGTTAGAAAAGTGTGTGTGGAGAGCCTGTGAATCCTGTGTCAGCCTCCAGCATGTGTAATTGGAATTGTGTCATTTGTTGGTCCTAGGTGGAAAAAGATAAATGAGTAGGGTGGTATTTCTTTATCACATAGCCAACACGTCCAGCGTCTCTCATCTAGTCTATTCCTGAATAAATCTGTCCTTATTAGTTACATCCTTTAAATAATAATAATTGCTGTAAAAGGAAAAGAGAGTTGCTTTCTGAGAAGCTGAAGGAATGAGTCAGGAGGGATTCTATGGCATGACTATCCATGGAGTATCACAAGTTTTCTTCTTTCTTACTCTCCCATTATGATGAGGTGACTCACACTTTTCATTGTACCAGTCTTTAGTCTGCATAATTTATCACCTAGTTAAAAAAAAAAAAAACTTTGTTTGGCATTTGAGTGTCAAGTGTAGACTTTTATCTGACATACTGACAAGCAATTTAATTTCAGTAAAAACATGTCTTTTAATTAGTTACAGCATGTGTTGCAGCTTCCATTTCCAGAACCTGTTTAGCAGTCAAGCACACTGAACCATGTACAGGATTTATAGCTTCTTTGGTAACCTCCAGTTTAATAAAATTAAATCATAAAATCAATTGAAAATTAACATAATGTTTTGATGTGATTTCTAATTATGCCTGAATTCAATTCAGGCTGACAGAGGAAGCTGACACGCTAGAAAGCCTGTTCACAGTGGCCATTGAGGAAGAAAAAAACCATATAACAATTCTATATAATATTAATTTTCAACAGGTGCCTGTGGTAGCTTTAATATAAGCATTTGATTTCCTGGTATTATGCATAGCAAATACAAGTAATAGGAGTTTATGGATATTTTTACTAGTGGACTACAAGTAGACAATCAGTCACTTTCAAAAGGCTTACCTTAAATTACTTGTATCATATAAGGATAGAGAAGTCAGCAATTACTCTGAGAAAATATTTGAATTATTTTGTTTGTTTTTTCTTCACATGTATGTGAGGTTGATCCAAAAAGAGGCAAAGTGGTTTTGGTTAATGAATCTCATGAGAAAACTAAGCAGAATTCACAGATGCCTAAGCAGGCCTAGCCATGATCAGGTCTTTTTGAACATGATCTGTGCACATGTTTCAAATCTGCCTTTTCTGGAAAAATTACAAACATTTTGAAGCATAAATAATCAGTATACATATATCTAACAGTCAAATAGAAAGACAAATAGAAAATTGACATAGTTACTAAGGTCATCTGTAACTGTTAACCAAGAACATCATTTTAAGAAGGATCCATTAAATGTATCTGAAACTTCATTAGCTTCCAGAAAGCACCTTCATTTCTGTCTAAGGAAGAGGCAAGGCACATGTTACGGTATTGTATTGTAAGTGATAGCTGTAGCTCAACATTCTCCTTTTGGTGCAATACAACAGAAAATGGTGATTTCTAGGAACTATCACTAAAAAGACATGCTGAATAAATTCACATTGCACATCTCCTCCTTCCCTTTCTGACACATACTTTATATTTGCTGCTCCTATTTAGGAAAGGTTGTACAGCTTCCCTCATATTATCACAATGCACTAACTTAAATGCAGTCTTTAAAAACTAGGCACTAGGGCCAAATGTGGTGCTTGGAGGTGGAATCATGGTTTTCCATGCTCCAATACTAAGTGATCAAATTCCTTCTTGTTTTGGCTAGATGAAGAAGTAATTTTCCTCCCACTTTGAAAGAGTCTTTGGCATTATCTTGAAAAGATTTTTTTTTTTTTTTTTTTTTATGCCTTTTATAAGATCAAAACCAGTTTGGCTTTTTAATTATTATTTTACTCATATTTGCAGTAAATTTCATTATCTATTATTTGTAAAGGGAAAATTCATTTTGCAGAAGAAAATACTATTTTTAGTGTTTGCTTTCTTGTGTGCATAGTATTTGGGAAGGGGAAGTTTAGTGAAACTTTGGAAACATAATGACTTAATGTCATGTATGCTAAAAGGAAAAAAAGAACCGAACTGTTAATTTTCTTCAATTACACTAACCGGTTTGGTTGCAGACATCTGTGCAACATTACTATTATCTGAACATTTTAGAAGTGAATATTGCACCTCTCTCATCACTTAGCAAATCTGAGAAAACTGCCGTCAAGTCCGAATACTCATTTAAGTATCTTTTTATTTCATGATTACCTAAGCAGCTACTTGATATGTAGCATTTACTTGATACATTTTGGAGTCCATGTTTAAACTTTAGCATTGTATTGTTTTAAAGATACATACTATATGAGGGTGTTTCAGTCAGGTCATTAAGCTATTCAGTCATTCTAATAAATGCCGTATGTGTTCTCTCATTAAAATAACACTTTCATGTGTGTTCTTGGCCTGGCAGATATCAGCCCACCAGCACAAGGTGTGGATCACAGGCAAGTTCAGAAAGAACTGGGAGACGTCATTGTACGACTACATAACCCTGTTGTGCTGACACCCACGACAGTTCAAGTCACCTGGACAGTAAGGCTTCTGTTATAACTACATTACTTTAATTTTGCTTATTTGTCCTTACAGTGCTGCTTTTTTTAATTTTTTTTTTATTTTTTTTTCCCCGCTACCCTCAGACACTCATCTTTACTCTAGCGTGAGTGCTCTGCTAGACTAACATCATACAGGCATAGATGTGTTAACGATATGGTCTTTTTGTTTTCTTCTTTGGGTCAGGGACATTGAAAGCCTTCAGCGCTCATCTTAAAGGGAGCTAGGTTTCTGGCTAGAAAAATACTATAAAAATGAATATGCTTAACACCATAATCTAAAGGGTAATTGATCGGTGGATTCATTACTATGCATATCAAAAAAGTTAAATAAAGTTAAATATCAGCATTAAATTGTTGCATAAAAAGCACTCTTCACCTCAAAGCATAGAACCTCTGACAACATCCTATTATTTAATAACCCTAAAATGCAAAAACAGCTTCCTATAGGGCATTTGTAGAAAAGTCAGCAGCATGTAATGCTGATGCCTGATCCACTGGTAGTATCTGGTATTCTAGCATATGCCTTACCACAAGTCAGTGGATATTCTTTCATTATAGAAGACCAGAATCTTTTTGGCAGTACTTAACGTTTCTATTTGAGGGGCTAAACTACTGGGTAGAACTTCTAAGAAAATATAGTATGTGGCTTTCAAAATGCTATGTTTCTCTTCCAGAGGCTTGAAGGAAATGATTTGTTGCCATAGAAGGAGGTTGTCCCTAGGACATTTCACACCACAAATGAGTGCTTTGCTCTTGGGGCATCTGCCCCAGAGGAAGTAGAGTCATGGGTGGAAGAGATAAATACCATTGCACTGCGCATCAATGAAACAATTGTATTAGGTAGAATGAATTCTGCAAAAGGGATATTAATGATACTCAGGGCTTTTCTTCTCCATATAATATTGCTTAGAGGTTAATGTGTACAGGGGATTATACGATAGGTGATAAGTGTGGCAATAGATTGTGTATTATAGGGATTACTGTTGTTTTTGCACAACTCAGTCATATTTATCGGGGCTTATGTACTATCCTTGTTCTGACAAATTTCAGTGGTAAGGGGGCCAGATAAATAAACAAATTTTGTCTTCGTTAGATTATTTAGAAAATCTGTTACTGTCTCTTTCCATTGATGATGTCAACACTCAGCTTGCCTTTCTAAAATGTTGTCTGTTTCAGCTAAATAACTCTAGGCCAGACCGACTTTTATGTTCAGGTGCCTTTGTAGCAAACTTTTTTGCCCAAGCAGATGGATGGGTCAGTAGTTAAGAAACATTGAACACTAACAGCCAGTAAATGTAAACTTGGATCACATCTGTGTCGTGTTCTTTCAAGTACTTTCTTGGGTGTTAATGCTATCAGAAATACAGTTTCATAGCCTTGCCACTGTTTATAAACAGAATTCAGTTTTATGCAGTGTAACCTCTTTCATTATGTTATAATGAATGCTGTGAAGAGTTTCTTGGTGCCCCTACTGAACTACTAATGAGTAAAGAAAACATGGTAAGTTAAAGCTAAATCGTTATGAATGTTATGGGTATCAGCTTATTGGAAAGATTCCTCAAAGCAGTGACCCTGTGTCACCTGACAAGTGTACAGGTCTCTGTAGAGATGTTTCAAAAGTGAAGGGAAGAAAAACACCCCCAAAAAATCACTGGAACAGCTAATTAGAAACTTTCTGGCAACCAGAACAAAACCAACTAATTAACCATAAGAAAACAGCCACTCTGTCCAAAGAATAAGGTCCACACTATTAATATAAAATGATTAGATAGTGTAGCTAACATACAGAAGGACAGAAGTACCATGAGGGTCATAAGACTCTTTGTGCTGACCTTCTGCAATTCAAAGAGTGAATGCCAAGGAACTTCCTTTATTACTGAGTTTCTGGTGTCCTGACTCCCAGCAAATTAACACCAATTTCTCTCTTCTTTCTGAGATTTTTTTGGTGTTCCATTTTTTATTATTATTTGAGTTTAAAATTTCAGAAATAGTTCTCTGCTTCTGTGGTGCAGTTTTAAAATATTTTGAAATAAAATGCATATACATATGCACACATATTTTGTCTATTTTAAAAGAAGGTCAGGTTTACAAAGACAATGTTAAAAAGGAGTGTCAGAAGTTAGATTGTCACTGTTACATAAATTTATCTCTCATGTGCATAAGTGTTAAAGTACAGCTGTAATTATCTGGTCACATACGGTATCTATTCTTCATGGAGCCATTCAACATTTCTTTTTATCTTCTTTATTCAATATGTGCTGCCAGCTCTTATTAAATTCATACCACTGAAAACTGGCATTGAATAAAAAATTATTAATTTGTCTCACATGCTTATCTGTTATGCTTTCAACTGCAATATTTGGGTGTTTCACATATAATACTGAATTTATCATCACAATGATAAAAATGTGTCATTATCCTAACTTTACACATAGGAAGGTGAGGTGCAGACATATTTATTACATGTCATTTATGCCCACTGTTACCAAAAGCCTGATTTTAAATCTTTGGCCTGATTTATTTTTATTTCTATTAAATACTTTTTGCATTGCCCCAGCATATTGTGTACTCACAGCACTTTTTTAGCTAACCTCAACACTCTGCACTCAGTGCTGCGCTCCTCAGTTTTCTCACACTGGGCATTAAATTGAGAGCTCAATTAATCACCAAGTTTTAGAAATTTCCTAGCATTATGGAGGAGCCCTGTGGCATAATCAAGAATAAAATTCATTTCTTCGATGTGGCAAAATAATTGTTGCTTTGAAATCCCAATGCCTTCCAGGAATTTTGAGGCTACCAGGCAGAAGGATAATGTATTTGCCTTTGTATTTTAATTTGACATTAATTTTAAATGTATGTACTTCACTGGAAGTTTTAGTCAGGTTCTTTGGATAGTCTTCCAGTGTATCATCACCCTTTGTCTTGTTTCTGTAAGGAGATCCATGCTAGTGCTGTCTGAATTTCCAGAGATTACTGGGTGGTGGTTTAACCCCAGTAGGTAGCACAGCTCCACCATGCTGCTCTCTCACTTCCTCTCATCAACAGAAGAAGGGCAGAAAATATGAAGAAAAAAAAAAAGCTCATGGGTTGAGATAAGGACAGGGATCTTTTTGGAGCCAGCTGGAACTGTCTCTTACCTGACATGGAGCAGCTCTTGGACTCTGCTCACAGAGGCCACCCTTGCAGACTCCAGCTACCAAAACCTTGTCACATAAACCCAATACAGTCAGACAGTATGCCAGGTGTTTTGCCTGGATGGAGAATTGCCATGGGTATTGATGTGGGAGCACAGGATACATACCTAAGAGCATATTACGAAGTGTCTTTAGGGTGCAGATTAGCATGTTTGCCTGAAAACTGCCTATATTTGCAGCATAAGTTGCATTATGTTTTATTTATTTTTCAATTTTTTAACAATCAAATAGCCTAAAAGAGTGATCTAATAGTCACTGAACAGGTCTCGTGTTCAGTTGTGATATCACAGAATCATCTAGGTTGGAAGAGACCTCCAAGATCACCGAGTCCAACCTTAATATGTGCAGATTTGAACTTGCAGGGGAAAAGAGTTCTGACATCTGCAGGAATGAGCTGTCATCAGTTTTATAGATACATCCCACACTCTGTATTCCTCAGAAGAGAGGGAGAGGGATCAATTATTCCTGCAAATTGCCTTAGAGCATTGGGTCAGCACTGAGCAGAACCTACTTGGTAGTTGCTCCCTTCTACCTTTTAAAGGAGCATTTACATTTTCTGCCATCTGTCTTCTGAGGTAAAAAATGTATCTTTAGATCAGCAACTGTTGCAGCTCTTTTGAGGAGATGTCACCAGGGCTTGTGCAAATCCTAGAGTTGGATAAGTTTAGAAAGATTAGAAGTAGTCTGCGATCCCAGTACTCAGCAGAAAGAAGTTACAAAAAATAAAACTAATAAAAAATTAAAAAGGAGAGAAAGGAGAATAAATAGACATTATTATATTCTTTCATCAAATCACCGTGCATGCTTCTGCAACTCTACCTATGTGAAGTGAATGTGTACCAAACCTACAGAATTAACTGATGCTTCACACAGTTGAATATAGTTCTTTAATGCTAAGGATGGTTTTAGTGGTCTGCTGTTGTCTGACATGCAACTACAACGTAACTGAGGAAATGGTGAAGTCACAAGCTTTTATATTATGCATAAGATTGTCTATATGTGTAGACAAACATATATGTATATGTACACTTATATAAGCATACACATGTGAACACGTATGTATATGTGTATATATGTACAGATACACACACACTTATAAATTTGTGTGTATATCTGTATGTATATGTGAAATACAACTGTCTTTATATACCTCCAACTAAATGTATATACTTCCCATGTACCTCTGGTTAATCTGTGTAATTATCCAAAAATAAGTTTGTACTAATCAGAAAACTCCAAACAAAAAGAAAAATCCACCTTTCTCAGTAAGTGAGGTGCCTCCCTGAGTGGCTTCCCAACAATCTAACGATAATAGAAATTCTGCTTCTTTAGATTAACTTTAGGTAGGTGTGAAAGATGGCTTAGTATCCTCTCCTGATATTGAATACGACTGGATGTTTATAGAAAACATTAAAAATGCATTGTATTTTCTTTCTGAAGTACACTCCCAGACCTCGAACAACTGAATCACTGTCAATAATCTGAAATCCTGACAGATCCTTCAGCTCTGCTGTAATCAAACTTGTAATTGAAAGTGCTGTGAAACTTGTGTGGGCCCCAAATCAACCTATTTTATAGCAACCCTGTAACTGACAGCCTTATACTTCTGCATTCTGTTTTCATATTGCTTGTATTGTTTAGCCTTTCTGGTAAATAACTTAAAAGCCTAGGGGAAAGAGAGATGTATGAATAGTTTGAATATTACTGATGTGTAAGTAGATATGAAAGAGTCAGTGTCAAGTAGCCCAAATTCAGAATCCCAGACACGGGTAGTTTTTTCTCCACAGAAAGCTTTATGGAGCTTCATGCCAGGGGTACATTTTTTTGCAAGTTAGTGTGTGTGGTTTTGTTTGTACCACATCATACAAAATAGTTTCCATACCATTTTATTGCAACACAGTTACTGTTCAGCGTTATTCTAAATTTTCAGATCTTCCCCGCAAGACAGCAGTCAGTAGAGCTTAAAAGTGCAGCAAACACAAAATGGAAAGTTCTAAAAAAAAGTTATGCTGTCTGTCAGCATAACTTCTAGCACAGAAGTTGGGCAGGAATTAAACTTAGTGTTTGATTATTAAACATTATAACCTAATATTGTGATATAGGTTGAGAACCTGTACTCCAAAGTATATGAAATTGATATTCTTACTGAATTTTCTAGTAAACATGAGGTTCATAAAGTCTTTATGTCTGTAAAACATTTAATTAATGAAAGTCAAACATGGATAAAAACAATTTACTCTGATTTACAGACTCCCTTCATCTGGAAACAGCTGCTTAATGTTCTTCCTAAAAACACAGCTTGATTCTTTCGGTATTAACAAGCTATTATTGTGAGTTATATCCCTCTTTCAGTGCATAAATTCACTTAAAGTGAATGTAGAGAAGTTTATAAAATGCAAGCTTAATGTTGTTGTAACATATGTTGCAAGGTTTTTAACAGTGACAGTTTTGATGAAAGACATTTCTGCTTTGCTCGCATAAATAAAGCTTTCTTCTTGCTTGCCCTGCTTTTTAATGTCTTAAGAATCTGGGTCCCCTCTGAATGACTCAATAAACTATAACAAGTTTATAGGAAAAGCGTAATAGACCCTAGTTTGTGTTTTCAGCCTTAAATTCATTTATTCTTAAGAGAAGTCAAGCAAATGTATCTTTAATTCTGAAATACCCTTCAGCAAGCAAACTGTCAAGAACAGAAATGGAATCTTACTTGTTGAGTCTTAGCTATAACACAGAAACTTACCAAACAGCTAGCCATATAGCCTTGATATTTGTGCTGTGTTTTCTTTGGCTGTTTATTTGTCAGCTACAGAAGCAGGTAGGTTTGGTTTGGTTTTATCCATCATATTGTTTTGACCATTCTTTTCAGACAAAAATTCATGCAAACATCATCATAACTCAAATCATTTCAAGTATTATTTTTTTTTTCCCAAGAGAAAAAAAATGTATGCATCCCCTCCCAGAAAAAGCATATTTTAAGTTTTTTCTTCAAATAAAAATCCTATGTTATAGCTATGATAAGTTAGAATTTTTAAACTTCTGTGTGTGATCCCAAGCTTGAATTGTGTTCACCTAGCAACAATTAGGATATAAAACAAAAACAACATTCCATCTCCTTCTGGTAGACTGAGTACTTCACAACCTCAGGATGCAAAGAGACTGCTTAGACAGTGAGCACAAGGAACAGCACATGTCCTTGGATGTTGTTTTCTCTGCATCTGTCTTATGTTTATTTTACTTTCCTGAGTATCTCATGAAAAGATGAGCTGTAAGCCAAGTAATGGACATACTGAAAGCATATAGGGCATCTTCAAAGACTTGTCCTTTTCTGAAAAGAATTTGTTTTTCTTTTCTTCTCATGTTTCAGCACATCGGTAGCCAAGATGTCCTTAGTAGGTTTACAAGGAGTAAGCATTATGCCAAAGTTTTCTTTTTATGATTTGTTGCAGAAGTGAGAGCTTGTTTTATGATTTAAGATGGTATTTGTCATAATACATTTAAAAGAAAGTAAAATAGAAAGAAATGTTCTACAACAAGTAATGTGAGAAAAATGTTCCTTTAGAGATAATTAATAATGAGTGACTTACAAGAAGGCAGTTCAATTTTTAAATTCAGCAGTGCAAACAATTGTTAATTTTTTTCTTTTTCATGACAACAGAAGTATTCTAGGCAAATGTGTGTTTTTGTTGTTGTTGTTTTTTTCCAAAAGTTTTGATTACTTTAATATGTTTATTGACACATTATTTAATGCCATGTCTAGGTTGACCGCCAATCACAGTTTATTCAGGGCTACCGAGTAATGTATCGCCAAACGTCTGGCCTACCGTCTCCAGCTGTGTGGCAGAATTTAGAGGTCAAAGTCCCAACAGAGCGCAGTGCTGTTCTAGTCAACCTGAAAAAGGGGGTTACATATGAAATTAAAGTTCGCCCTTATTTCAATGAATTCCAAGGAATGGACAGTGAATCAAAGTCTGCTCGTACCACGGAGGAAGGTTAGTAAAATGGTCAGAAATCATTTTAGTTATTGTATGTATGCTTCTGTGCAGGTGTATTTCTTTCAAATGATTTCTGTTTGTTAAATATAGGGTTGGCGTTAGAATTCAACCTCATGTTCAGGTTTGTGCTAAAAATATTCCAGGAGAAATCATTTGGCCAGTTCTATATTCCTCTGGCTTCTATCTCCTCATTATGTGCAAGTAGCTTTGAGTCTTCCAAACAGTGTGCACAGCAGCCGTTCTTTTATAAACCAGCGTTGCTGTAATAACAGACTTTGGTCTGCACTTTGAAAATAAAACTAATAAATTAAACCTTTTGCAGATGATTGTTTGAGAGTAAGCATATCTTTCTGAAAGGACAATACTGTTAAATGAAGATCAACAGTTTGGTTAGGAAATGGGGACTAGTGAAGGAAAGATATTTTGCTAGTCTGAAGGATTTCCAGTCTCAAGGGCATGCACTCCATTTTTGCTAGCTGTTCATCAAACTGCTCTATTAGTCTTTTGGAGAGTTTTCTTAAGTACCATTTAGGTGTAGGTAAAACATGCAGGGTGTAGGCATAGTGAACATTTTATACCACTGAAATGCAGAAGCATTCATTTTTATAGCATGTAGTATAATATAGTCTTGTGTAAGCATATGCACTTCAGGACTGTTTTTGTTTGTTTGTTTGTTTTTAAGTAAAAAATAAAGGGAAAGAGGTAAGATATGTCGTTTTTATCCTATTCTCTTGGTATACAACAACCCTATCTATCTAATGCAACCTGTGCCTGGAGAATCTGAGCCATTATCAACATCTCTCCTATAGAAGCTGAAAGATGTAAAAGTGAGGCTTCATCGTCTTGCTTTGTATCATTGATTTCTTTCAAAGCACAGGAAATAAATCTATGCTTTACCTATACTTCATACCAGTGAAGTTTTAAAATGCTCATATGTTTTATGTGGGTTTTGAGTGTAATCTTTCCATCCTATTGAAGATGCATCTTAATCACTTACAGTAGTCTCCTGAGGTTTAATTTAATGCTGATTGCCAAGTACATTTTAATGCTAGAAAGGACTCACTTATCACTCACTTTTCTCTGTAATTTGTTATGATTATTGCCAAATAAATAAGTAATCTGGAAGATAACTTGGTTGCTGTCCCTACTTTATAGATGAGGAAATTCAGTGTCCTGCAGCATGTAGGAAGGCATTGTTCAAGTCAGATTTAGAATTTGTTACCTCCTGGTTCCCAGTTCTTTGCTCAGGATATAAAGCCTGAACCATTCAGTTAAGAATCGCTTTGCAGCAGCTTAAACAAAGCTGAAATGCTTTTCCAGAGTTAAAGCATAGCATTCCTCCCTCACTAGCAGATTCGCTTTTTGTCCATTTTCACTTGATTTTTGTTGTCTATTCAGTTCATCTGTCTCTTGCTAAAGGTAAATTAAGAACTACTGAAAAAGAGATTTATATTTCTATAAAATAAATGAAGGATTAAATTTTCTTGTATAAACCTCATCACCCACAGAGCCTGTCAAGTAATTTCTTACTTTAAAGGCCAATTTCTTTGAGTGAAATCGTTTTCCACATAGTGAAGATGTTTAGAACTTTTCTTTCCTACAGTTAAGTATAATTCACAACCTAGGATTTGCCTTGCAGATTAATATAACCTTCAAGGAGCCTATTTACAAGTGTCTCTTTCAAAAAAGTGGCCTGTAACACATAGTACTATGACCAGTCAATTGTCAGCCCCTGTAAATAATTCTTCCTCTTGCTTGGGCGATAAAATTAAGTAGTTCCATGAGAAAGTTAAAAAAAATCAGTAAATGCAGTTCTACAGATATTGCCTTTAACTCCTCACATTATCTTTTTAATTATATTGGTGTTCATATATTTCAAAAATAGCATCAACTAAATATTTAATGACTTAGGTTTGCTTCTCATCCAATAAAGAGAAATGGCAGTCTATTTAAAGGTGTCACATTTGCTGTGTAGCTTGTGTTTCCATTTCGAAAATGAGCTTTTCTAGACTTGACTTTTTTAAAATGTCAGTTATACTATTTTTAGAAAATAATTTGAAAGAGTTGGAAGTTTTTTGCAAGATCAAAATGAATAGCCCTGGTAAAGGCAAAGTACAACCAAGGGGTAGTGGCAGCTTTCTGCTGGATTAAATTTTACATGCAATGTTACTTCTGAGGCCTACCTCTAAAAATCAATTTTGCTGCAGTTAGGCTTTTCCTCTGGATCAGACATTTGTCACAGTTCAGTATCCATTCATCTCCTACCTCTTTGGCCTTGTGAAAGTAACAAATGGAATTCTGTTTGGCTGCATCTGGAAAAGATGAGCAGCGATTTGGGTTCTTTCATATCTGTAAGAAGAAGCTGAGCACTGGAATAATTGACCTGTCAAGAAGCAGGCAAGGTGTTCTCCACAAGCCAGCAGCAAGGGAAATGAGAAAACGGCTTTAAAAATGTTATTTTTCAATGTGGTCTATTTAATAACTGCAGCAGTGTCAGACAAGTGGCTTAATTTATGTCATGGTGCCAGCTTACAGAGTGATATTATCATAGAAAGAGGAAGCAAAAGTGTTATATACATATGTGTGCCTCCACATACAAAGAAAGAGCTAAATAGAATTTGTTTATTTTCAATTCTTCTTTCACCCTTGCTTTAAAGACAGATGATCATTCTTTCACTTATATCCACTATTTTAAATCTCTTCTAGAATAACTTTGTGGAACAAAGCTTAGTGGAACAAGCAAGATGTTCCACTATAATTTAAAAAATGAGTTAGTGTTGTTTTGCTATTTTTATGTTTATTATTTTCATGTAAAATGTTCTAATTAATATTGTGCACACATTTATTCATGGTTTGTTGTTACTGAATACCTTTACGTTTTTTTAATAGTTTTTATTTGTTTGTTTGTTACTCTTTGGCAAATTATTTCCACATAAAATCCACAATGCAACTTTAACTTCACCAATTTTATGCTTTGCACAACAGCAAGGAGTAGCCCAAGGAGTCACCTGTCCATGTTTTGCTTGAGCTAGCTAAGAGTCAAATTGTCCACAACAGAGCTCCATTTCACCCTGCCAGAACTCTAACACTATTTGCTTTACAGCTGAACCTGCATCTGAAAATGTTGTTGACAATATGTGCAGCCTCAAAGGAATCATGCATGTGTCATTTTTCTCCAGAATAATTGTTCTTATGTAATCTTGTATAGTTCCTCCTCCCCATGTCTGATACCATAGTTTTAAATTGTATAATTCTTGCAATAAGATACTCCTGCTCTTCAGGGTTACCAGGATAAGGATTTGAGCTCAGCTCCTTCAGCCTGTGCCAGGTCAACTACTGAGAGCCATCCAAAGTGGGAACATAGCCAGTCTCAAAGAGGCCACAGGAAAAAAAAAAAAAAAAAAAAAAAAAAAAAGATAAGGAAAACTGGAATGACTCAGGAAAGTCTAGTATTCTTGATATCTGTGGCTGCATTTGGTTGTGTTAAACCTGCCAGACAGTAATACAAATATGCCAGTGACTTTGTCTGCTTTTCAGAGAAGTATGGTCCAAGAATATTCACATATTCAGGAGCATCTATTAAAGATAAGACTAGAGTGCCTTCAGAATGTAGCAGTTAAAAGAGTCTTCTCTGGTTAGGAAAGCTCAAGACAAGGGAACTGGAGTTGGGGAGCCACACAACATGAGGTGCCTAAAACCAGAGGACTATTTAAATTTGAAGTTGAGATAGGGAGAGTGAAAAATATTTTAGGTTTTGATAAAAGGTCTACTGTTATTCTTCACACAAGCTTCCATATTTCATATTGAATATGTTAAGTTTGTATTAAAGGTGGTGACAAAGTCATGGGAGAAAAATTCAGTAAAGAGTAATTACATAAAATGTCACCATGAAACAGAAAGACTGAACAACAGGACACAGGGAGTTGAAAAATTGTCCTGGAGAACTATCATTATATGCTCACTCTATTAGTCCACACTTCCCTGGCCTTTTTCTATTATGGTTTTATGTTTTTTTGTTTGTTTGTTTTGAAGACTGGGTAAATGGACCTGGATAGATGGACTGGATGGATCATAGGACCAAGTCAGTGCAGATGTTATTATTATTTATTTCCCTCCCAGGGATCTACTGCAATATGACACACTCAGCTTTGGTGACTTAGCTTGTCACTGCAGTGGAGTTTTGGTGCTTGCCTCAAAGTAAGGGAGGAGAGAGTGAGGCTGAAGTTTTAGTATCTTGGAGTAGCTGAGGAGGGACATGTGCCTTTGCTGTGGCATACCTAAGATGGAAGAGCCCCCGCGTGGATGCAGCAGATGCTCACAGAGGGGACTTTTTCTTCCCTATCAGACTTGTGGCACCACTTTCCAGACATGTCCTAAGCCAACAAAAGCACCCTGCTGTTGGTATAGCTGCAAGAAGGGCTTTGCTAGCATAGCTCTGATCACTAACAGCTATGATTTTTTTTTCCTTCGCACTTCTAGGAAGTGAGTGTAGTGGGGCTGACAAACAACTGCCTGGTAGATATGGCCTTGATGTGCAGTGGCCACTGTGAATGGTTGAATCGAATGGGACTCAGGAGAAAGAAGAATTTGCCTGGGGAAAAGAGGACATAATCTGACCTAATTTACCATCTCCCCTGTTCACTGGCATTTGGTGTAAAGCCCCAGTTTAACCCTTTTCTGCCTAGGAACTGAAAAGCTTTATGCTTAAATGCTTTATGTTGAGTTAATGTCTTCTTGGAGGACAAAAAAAGTAAACTTCTGCTCACAATAATGTTAGATGACATCAGGAAAAAGCAACCAAAGGACTCCGCTGGGCAGGTGATGCAGTCTCACATTATGACTTAGTTGACATATACATAGCTAACCATATATAATGGAAAACAAATGAGAGCATGAGAATAATTCTAATGCAAGAAGACATTAAGAAATGCTAAATCTAAATAAAAGATGAATGATTTGTATTGACTCTCCATTGCCACAAATTCTGCATTTTCATTCAGTGCAATGCTTCTCTTCAGAAAGGCATTATTCAAAATTGTCAGTGCCTAACAAAATGCCTACACCTGCAGGCAGTGTGAACTGCATGTATTCTCTTCTTGCACTTACACAGTTTCAGCAAAATTTGCGCTCTAGGAAATGTATTAACGTCTTGCTTCTGTTTGTTCCCTCTGTTTTGGTGCAGCTCCAAGTGCCCCTCCTCAGTCTGTTACTGTCCTGACAGTTGGAAACCACAACAGTACAAGCATCAGCATCTCCTGGGATCCTCCCCCTCCAGATCACCAAAATGGAGTCATCCAGGAGTACAAGGTAGAAAGGATCTGTACTGAGAGGGATGTGTGTTTAAGGAAAGAGTCTGTTTGAATTAGAGAACAAAAGCACTGTTTATGAATTTAGATTCTGACAGCATTTACTGCCACCCATATAATTATATGGAGAAAGAGGACTGAGTGCTTATGGATTTTTATTTATTTATTTATTTTTAATTTAAGCAGCACTTCTGTTACATTAAAAGCAAAAATAACATGAGCTAGATCTGGAAGAGAGTTGTAGTTGGCAGCTAGTTTACAGAGCTTTTATTTTTTCCTTTTCCCTACTGCGGAAAGAAAATGGTTTTTGTCTGTTTTTTGTTTGTTTGTTTGTTTGTTTTCCTAAGGGGTTCTCTACTCCCAGGTGGTGGAGCCCCGTTCTTAGAGTGTCTTCACTCTGGCATGAAAACTAGCAGGAAATATACTGCTCCTTTCCACTGCAAACATGCTAATGTTGACACTTCAATGTCAAAGTCAAGGACTATGGCTCTGGGAGAATACAAGTCTTCTTCCAATGACTATTACTGTCAAGATTAAAAACTTAAAGTGCTAGGTTGTTTTCTATGAGGAACAGGTTGTATATGCAGTTTGTTACTTCGCTGCTTCCTGCATTGGCTGTCTCCTTTCCTCCTTTGTTGCTATGATGTCTCAAATTATCCATTCCTTATTTATCACCTTACATTTTGTAATGGTCTGTAATTCCTCACTAAGCTCGCTTTTGCACAACATGGAAACATTGCAGTGTGTTAGGTGGTGTTGGGGAGCGCTATGGAGAAAATGATCAAGCTAGGTTCAGCATTGTCACAGGCTTGCAACTGTGGAACACACAGTTTGGTAAATATATTCACGTTGGCAGGCTTGTGTACCGAATGTGAAATTTTTAATTGAAATAAAGCAGGGCAGCTTCCTTGGCAATCCCACAAAGGGTAGAAATGTTAGTATTAGCTTTTTGAGATGCAGGTGATTGTTTTACATAGGAAGATATAATTTATTCTTCCTGATGTGTCTTGAGGGAACAGAGTATAAAGAAGGGAGAAAGTGCTTAGCTTTTAAACCAACTAATGTTTCAACATTTTACAGCTTATCATACTGAGGGATGCAGTAAATGCTTACAGTATTTATGTTTAGCATAGCATTTCTTTTGTTTTGCTTTTAGTCAATATTAAGATTTATTAATCCCAATATTCTATTGATCTCATTTTCATATCAATTAATAATTATCTTTTGCCTTAATTCATCTTGATACTGACTCCACTATAAGTCAATATTAACTGTCAAGGGCTTACAGGCAAATAAGTAAAACAACCTTAAACCACAAAAATATGTTGATATAAAATGAAGTTGGATGATGGTTGATAAAAGCCACATTCCATGTGAGTGCTCAAACATATAGACTGTTTATAAAAATGGCTGGAGTCACTACTTATTACATCTCTTCTGCGTTAGATTAGGTGGCTGCCTGATTAGCATGCTGGCTATGGTGAATCTAATGCAAAGAGTCTAACACTTCCTTTAGTATAAAATGACTGCTGAGGTTTCACAGGACATTTACTAACAAATTGAATGTAGGTCTGTTGATTCCAGTTCAATCATGAGAATGCCTGTAAATTCATTTATGAATTCAATGCCTTTAATTAGGAGCATCTCATAGATGCTATGACCTAAGACCAGGATAGACAAGGACTGAAAAAATGAATTGCAGTAGTCTCTCACCCTAATGCATTCTGCCCTGCAAATAAGATCCACACGAGCTTAGGAGAATTAGAGTTTCTTTTATCCTCCAAGTCTTCCTCAATACTTCAGAGAAAAGAGATGAGGTTTGACAAAAAACTGAGAAGGGTCAAAAATAAGGGTAAAAAAATCGTTAGCTTAGACACATCAGTTGGTTGCTGATAGTGGTTCCACCAGCAGTGCTATCTTCTGTGATTATAATTATGTAGTGTACATATGATACCTTTATGCATTGATTTTCTTGAGTAAAGTGGTAGTGAATACTTTCTTTAATAACACAGAAGCAGTATGTGCAGATAACATTAACTGAAGAAGAATCCCTAAGAAGTCTTGTTCCTGTTCTCAGGAAAAGCCTATGGATAAATGCAAGAGATAGAACATCACTCTGAAATGATACACAATTCTCATAAAAAAATGTGAATTTGGATTAGAAAGTATTTTGTTATATTTTTTAAATTAGAAAATAATCTGAAAAATATAGATAATCACAACAGTGACAATAAAAGGTTGGTTTTTACTTACTTCACTTTAGAAATTTCACATCCCCCTGTTTTGTAGCAAAATGAAGTTGAAATTTTGAAAGCCTTTTTTTAATCCTTAGTACTTTACGATGCATTCTATTAGTTGTTTTCCTTTTGCTGCTCAGTGGGAAAGTAAGAATAAATAAAATGGATTTTTTTTTTTTAAGGAAAGATCTTCCAGGAATCATACTGCTGAACAAGATTTCAATTAATGTATAAGACCTCTTTTTCATTCAGATGATTCTGTTCTGTGCTTCTAAGAAGTGTACCATGGAATTGCATTCCTTTGAGAGTCAGAGTCCAGAGCAGTGTTTGCAAACAGTCTTTGCAGTTTACTTGATTTTATGCTAATCTGGGTTAGTTTGCTGAGCTAAAGCATCCTAACTCTAGCTGCTCCTGGATAGTAACATTGTTTAAAAGTCCAACGTACAAAATAGTGATTGTCATGCAATACCTTGATATGTCATATCTATGAGCTATTGTTTATGAGTATGAAGAATTTCATCATTTTTAACACCTCAACTTTTGTCCCAGATCTGGTGCCTAGGTAATGAGACTCGATTTCATATCAACAAAACAGTAGATGCAGCCATTCGGTCTGTAGTAATAGGTGGCCTATATCCAGGTATTCAGTACCGTGTGGAAGTTGCTGCAAGCACCAGTGCAGGTGTGGGAGTAAAAAGTGAGCCACAACCCATAATAATTGGTAAGTAAATTGTCTATTCTATTGTTTTGTTTTATTTGTTTGTTTGTTTTGACTTTCAGAAATGCTCTCATAAATCACTTCTGGAAACATAAAAATCCATGGAGCAAAAGACAACATTTAAATTGAGCTAGGTAGTTAGCTTTTAACATCCCACTGCCTGCTGATGTTTTATCTTGATTTGTGCAGATTTCTCACAGCCAGTTCTGTGAACGAGTTTGTTCTTTGCTGAGACATTATAGAAAATGCAGAGTACAAAATGAAACTGATTTAATATTTTTTTTAATGAATGTACCACTTTTGCAGCTTGACAGATTTATGGAACTAACAGCTAGAGCTCCCTTTTTCTCCTCTTCAGATGACTGTAATATTGCTTCACTCATAGCGTTGGTGCCTAAGGCACTATTTACAGTTAGTTTTCTGAACATATGAAGTCAATGTTTCTCAGGTATCCCAAGCAGACAAGTTTCCTCTGACAAAGAATGAGTAGCCTCTAGTTCAAATGCCAAGCAAAGGTAGTATTATCAACTCTGCCTTTGAAATGACTCTTTCTTATTAGTGGTTTCCATGCTGGATTAATTTCCTGACCCAAGGGAAACACAGATTCTGTTTCTTCTGAGATTCTTCTCAAGTATGAAACATAAACTCAGGAACAATATGGGAAAGGTAAGAATAGGAAAAGTAACTCTATTTAGCAAAACTGAATTGGGCTATGCACAGCACCCCTTCAGAATGCATAATGCAGGAATTTTGTTACTTTCATCTGTATGATCTAATTTAGTTATTGCTTAAATAGGCTTTTGTTTGTTTGTTTGTGGGTCTGTTGTTATTAAATATTTTCTTTCTAAAAAGTGTTAACAACACAATGTCCCAAACATGGACATTTCTATTATTTGTAGGCATTTAGAAAAGGCCAACCCATAAGAGTTGCATAAATGTTTAATGACATTCAGGTTCCCTGTGTATCAAAACAGAGATATTCTAGCTTTGGATATATTGTCACTGGCAGGGAAAATATAAGATTGCACTGGTTTTGAGAAAGAGAAAGGAGGGGCAAAAGGGTTTTCTAGAACTGAAAGCAAGAATTTGATTTTTGAAAATACAAGAAACCTGTCCTCTAGTAGGCCTGAATTTTGGACCTCTGTGTAAACAGCTTATGCTGTGATACTGATCTGTCATTGCACTCACTTTGAGCAGGGCTTTTATTCTTATTTCCCTTACTGAGAGGGTTCCATCCAGCTACACCCTACACACATTCGGCTTGTTCCAGCAAAGTACTTAAGTGTGTTTCAGTTTGGGCATGTGAGTAGTCTTGTGTCACTTAACCTGTTGTGAGTTAAATTTACACTAAAGTGCTTTCTTGGGTGATTGCCAGAATGCTCAGCTCCACATCTGGATGCAGCCCTTTATCTTGTCTTTTTCCTTAGAAAAAAATGACTAATATAATCAAGTGTTAATTGTGGGGAGATCTGTATTGTTACATGAACAGATCTGCTCGAGGGTAGGAAGGCTCTGCAGGAAGACTTGGATAGGCTGGACTGATAGGCTGAGGCCAACGGTATGAAGTTCAACAAGGCCAAGTGCCGGGTCCTGCACCTGGGGCACAACAACCCCAAACAGAGCTACAGGCTGGGAGATGTGTGGTTAGAAAGCTGCCTGGCAGAGAAGGACCTGGGAGAGTTGGTTGACAATCGGCTGAATATGAGCCAGCAGTGTGCTCAGGTGGCCAAGAAGGCCAGCAGCATCCTGGCTTGTATCAGAAACAGTGTGGCCAGCAGGTCCAGGGAAGTGATTGTCCCCCTGTACTCAGCTCTGATGAGGCCGCATCTTGAGTACTGCGTTCAGTTTTGGGCCCCTCACTACAAGAAGGACGTGGAGGTCCTTGAGCGAGTCCAGAGAAGGGCTATGAAGCTGGTGAAGGGTCTGGAGAACAAGTTTTATGAGGAGCGGCAGAGGGAACTGGGACTGTTTAGCTTGGAGAAGTGGAGGCTCAGGGGCGACCTTATCGCACTCTACAGGTACCTGAAAGGAGGCTGTAGTGAGGTGGGGGTTGGTCTATTCTCCCACGTGCCTGGTGACAGGATGAGGGGGAATGGGCTAAAATTGCACTAGGGGAGGTTTAGGTTGGATATTAAGAAAAACTTCTTTACTGAAAGGGTTGTTAGGCATTGGAATGGGCTGCCCAGGGAAGTGGTTGAGTCCCCATCCCTGGAAGTCTTTAAAAGACGTTTAGATGTAGAGCTTAGGGATGTGGTTTAGTGGAGGACTTGTTAGCATTAGGTCAGAGGTTGGACTCAGTGACCTTGGAGGTCTCTTCCAACCTAGACTATTCTGTGATTCTGTGATTCTATGAAGGAGGAAAGGGATGCTTGGATGCAAATAAAGTACAAAAAAAAATGTAAATAAATAAATAGAAAGGTTTTGGCATTTGGAGACTAAGTAAGTTTTGCGTTGTTAAACGTAATGATTTATTTATCCCTTTAATGATCCCAGAATGTCTACTCCAACAAATCTCTGGTAGCATCTTTGCATGTTTAAGGGTCCTTAACATGAAAAGCAGAAGAGATTCTTTTCTGTTTGGGTTGCATTTCTGCTCTCATTTCTGTTTTCCCTGTGGGGACCACAAAGCTAGATGTAGTTATTATTGTATGGTCTGTATCTCACTTTTCTTTAGGTTCTGTTTTTCTATTGCTTATGAACCATAGTTGCTGGCAGTTGTTTCTCCGACTATAAATTCACTTGATAAAGGTAGTAGTGTTTAAGTGACACAATTTGTGGAAAATTTGAGTTGGTTGTTTGCCGGTGTTTGACTGACAATAAGGAACATAAAATAAGAAAATGGAATTTTTAGGAAAACTTAAAAAAAAAAAAAAAAAAGATTAAGTGAACAAACCTCAAAACATAACAATGAATGGGAAAACATTATCAAGTGGTTGTATTATAATGGATTCCTATATGGCCTGGTGCCTAGCTATACTACTTAATGGCTTGCAAACAGAATGAACAACTACAGGAATGCTAAGTTAGGGAGAGAGCATGTCAGTGATACAGTACAGTTAAGTCTCATTGCTAAACAGTATGACTTCCATTGTCACAAAATAGATTCTGGCATGTAAGAAGTAAAGATGTTCTTAAATACTGGATATGTTCTTCTAAGAATTTATAATGAAAGTAACTGATTTTCACTGTGGATAATCAACTACTGATTTCCCAAACCAAGTCTAAGTATCTGGCTAATGAAAATCCAAATAGGATTTTCATTAAACAGGAGAATACGGAGTTGTACAAAATATATTATTTCTTTAGTTAGGAGTCATGTCACTGTTCCTGGAATACCATGCTTGTACTTCAAGCCTGATGTTGAAAAATGTTATGGAAGACTCAGAGAGAATCAGGAATAGCATTTTTACCATCACTATTGATATGCTGAAAAATTTTGCTTGGAATATCAGAAATAGAATTGAAGATAACAGCAATATTGGTTAACGGTAGAGCTATTATTTCTCTTCATCAGTTCATCAGGCCTGTTCATTCTTACATTCCATCATTGGCATAATAATATGAGGAACAGCTGCAAACTTTCACAGTAATAGGTACAATCGAATCTGATGTGTCTAATTAATTTTTGGTCCGACAAATTAGTTTTGTTCTTCATTACTCTCCAATGGGAGGAAGACATTATATTTCATTATGTTTTTGTCTTCGGGAACAATGGAGCGTTACAGGTCACACACTTCCCTTGTCTATGTTCTAATTAGTTGAACTGACAGCATTGTTACAGAAACACCTGCAATATATGAAATAGTACACTGGTACCTTGGATGACATATATATTACTTCTGATTAAATATTATATAAAGAAATACAAAATTAATGTAATTTGTTTTCCAAAACCACAACAATTCTATTAATTTTATGAACCATCAGTGGGTAACGCTCATTTGTATCCATTTATTTTTCAGTCACCAAATTCACAAAGCATATGTTATTTTGACATTTAAATTAATTATTACTTTTGCACTCATAATTGCTAGGCACTGAAAGGCAATAACAAACAGCTAGACTGCAAACTTCAGAAGGTAATTTGGAGACAGGTTGCACCTTCCCCCAGAAGAGAGGGAGAGTTGAAAGTCCAGTGAATCCTGGACTGAGGTTTGTCCTCTGGCAAACCTCTCTGCAGTTTGTTCTCACATCCTCTATCCCCAGAAGACTGCTTTCTGACCGTAGAGAAAATACTGGATCTATAGCACCAGGATATTTTGGAGGCTTTTGCTGGAAGCAGTTCTTTTCTTGAACCCAGGAGTGTCTGCTCCTAAATTTGTTGTCTCTGAAGCACCTTCCCCATCTTTGCTTCCCACGACACTGTGGCTGTCTCCAAAGCAGTATGGATGTTACCTGTTTCCGCACCGTCTTGCTGCTCTTACCTTGCCTCCAAAGGGCACAGAAATTAACTGAAAGTTAATAGCAATTAGAGCAACATCAACTCCCATGCTGATTTCTACTAGAAAATCAATTGTGTGCTTAGAAGAGCATGCCTCTTTCTATTAGTTTTAGTCTTCAGCACTTCCTTGTTTAGCGTTGGGGTGCACCAGTGGGTTGTTTCCATGGGCAACAAAAAATCTGACAAAGGAGCCACTGCTGCCTCCCAGTTTTTCCTTGTCACTGGCACTTGCTGAGTTACTGTGAATTGTATTGGTTTTTAGACTGTGGCAAGGCAAAATAGGAAAACTTAGGAAAGGAGAGCTGCAACTAACAGACCTTGAGACCCATAAAGTGTACCAGCATGACCCAGTATAAACTGATAGAAGGCGAAGGCTTTTTATCAGCAAGCATAGTGTGACAGCATCCTTCTGTGGAACCTGTTTTGTTTGTGGGAAGCCTGTTTTGTTTCTTGAGCAGAACTACTGAAAGCAAGCCAAGCTCTAGCATGGTTTCAGCAGTTTGTTTGCAAAAGCAGACGGTCATCATTACTAAATATTGACATGGTGATGAAAGAGAGAAAGCTTAATAAAATCACAGAGATCATTAACAGAGTTATAGCAATGTAATGCAGTGCATTACATTTCTTCCTGAGTAACCGAAGCCAGCTCTGAGCTTAGCAGAGGACCTGACCCTGTGTCTTTGCTTGGGCGGCATCGTGCTGGGGCTGATGCAGGTGCAGGCAGGGAAAGCATGGGCTACCTGACATGCTCTGGGACAGGTTCACATTCACAACCTTGCAGATTTAAACTGTTGACTCCCATGAAGAACCATCTGTGGAAATAAAGCCAAAAGTATCCGACTTTCCTCTCTCTCATCTACTTTAGCAAAGGACTTTGCTTTCGGCTGAAGCTGCTGTGCTGACACAATGACTGCTTTGCTTAAAGAAGGGAGTCGTAAATTTAACCACTGCTGATTTACAGAAGAGGAATACATAACATACATTTTGACAGCAAGGCATAATGCTACAATACTTTTAATAATTCGCTCTGAATGACCATTTCAATGTTTTATTACCGTATTCAACTACTTTTATGCATGTGATAGACTCATAATTGAGGATCATAGTATTTTTTGTCTCAGTAGAGTAGGTACTCTTGCAGCTTGAAATCTTCTGCGTGCATACAGGCAACTGATAGTATTTCATATGTTTCAAGGACTGAGCTATATAAATGCATTTACCAGAAATGACGTACAATTTCTTCACCACTTTCAAAAATGTAGATGTGGGCAGTTTATATAAAATACAAATAGAATCAAGGTTCATATTTTTTGCAGAAAAAAATATGTTACACGTTTCCTGATTTTAACAATAACCATTTTTGACATGGAGTTGTTGGAATTAGAAAGGTGCCAACCCTGGAACAATGTTTAAGCATTTCCTGAATTTCTTTCTACATTTTTATGAGTATTTGTTTTCAAGCCAGACACCAAGCTTTTCCTTTTGGAAAAGTTCCCTGTTAGAGGAAGAGGGGAAAAAAAAAAAAAAAAAAGTGAGAGCATCTACTGAAATTTACAGATTTCTAAGGTACTAGACACAATTAAGATACTATATAGTTATTTTTGATGCATGTCACTTTAATTGGTATTCCACATGTCATAATTATTTCTTACAGGTTGATGTTAAGGATTGTTCATGCCTATTCTGGGTGAAAAAATAGCATCTGTTCCTGTGATTTAGCGCTTACAGTTACCTAAGCTATTTTCTGCTTTGTGTCAAAATCAGTATGCTTAGGATTCATTTGGATTGAGTTCACCATGAAATAATTGCTGGAAAATGCTTTTTTGCTTCAATTAAAAATACATACATTGTATTATTTATTTTAATTTTGAATCTCTAACATAAAGGATAAGATGTGTTAAGATCTTTTGGCATGCTGACAAGAATAAAAGAAGGAACTGCTTTTTGATACTGTAGCAAGTCTTACATCAGATTTCTCATTTGATTAGTTGCTTGGGTGGTTTTTATTGTGTTGGTTTCTTATGATCCATTCTCTCATCATTGTGTTCTGCCTATAAAGCAAACAAACAAAAAAACCCCACACGTTTACTGTTAAAAAAAAAGGAAAAAAAAAAAAAAAAAAAGGATGTCTCTGGACTGGCATCTGTTAAATTATTTGGGAGAGTGCTATAAAACCATCTTTCCAAATATATTCTGGCAAAATTGCAATAGATTGTGGATTTTCTTACTAGAAGCATTGGTTTTCAGGTGTGCATTAATACTTAGTAAACCTGTCCTGCTGTGGATAAGTCTTTTGAGGTGCATTAATGTTTTTTTTTGTTTTTCTGTTTGTTTTTTAATTTTTATTTCCAGTAGCTGGTTCCTGTTTGAGTTACAGAATCCATAATAACAATGTCCTGTCAACTTTCTTTTGTGCAGGAGGTCGTAACGAAGTTGTCATCACTGAAAATAACAACAGCATAACAGAGCAAATCACTGATGTTGTCAAACAGCCTGCCTTTATAGCTGGCATTGGTGGTGCATGTTGGGTAATTCTGATGGGTTTCAGCATCTGGTTGTACTGGCGCAGAAAGAAGAGGAAGGGGCTCAGTAATTATGCTGGTAAGAACAGTAACTATTTATTACCATCTCATCAGGTTCTGTCATGAAGAGAACAGGTGCAGTTAAACCTACTTAGAAAACATGTTGAACTTACAGCAGAGGTGGCCTGGGTGAATTTTGTATGCTTGTTTTAAATGTATGCTGTGAAAATGCTGGTGTATGAGAAGCTTTAAATGCATTGCTCGGTACATTTCATCATTGTCATAAGACAGTTTTTATTTTTACATCTCCAGCATCACATAAAAAGGTACAAAGAGGATTACTCCTTCCTCAGAAGGCACTCTGTCAGTGGTTCAGCTCCATTTATATGCTCAGAAGTGAGTTACACTAGACCTTTATGAGGAAGGTCAGAAAGAGTATTTGGTATCCTTCTTCATTCCCGTACATTTCCATGTCTTTGAAGCCATGGGAAATAAACTGAGTTACTTAATCAGTGACTACGTATCTATAACCACTGGAGAAGAAAATGACGTATCAGGGAAGTGTGGTAAAAATTTACCTATGGCAGAAGCCATAAAAAGTTTTGTTGGAGGTAGAACACCTTGGAATGTCCTTGCAATGTGATCCATTTTGCACCAAATGTGTTGTTCCATTTACAAATTAGTTTTTGAAAATCACATCCAGAAAAATGAATTCACCAGATTAAAAGGCTTTATTTCTCCCCCAAACTATCTGTTTTCTATATTATTCTGTGATTCAGGATTCTTATATAGTTTTAGGAAGTCAGGTGAATATAGGATTACAATAAAATGGGTTGCTATGAAGCCTAATTTAACATGAAAAAGCTGTTTGTCAAGTATTGGAGTAGTTTTTATTGTTGTGCTTATATAATATATATAAAAAGATAAAACATTTCCTGTTTGAGCAGGATTTGCACAGTTGAGAATACAGCATATTTGATGTTGACATTATATGAGACTAAATTTGCGCTACTACTCTACAATTTACAAGTTGTCACATGCCAGCCAGAAGACACAGGTTCCCTAGGTGTCTAAACATCTCTAATATCTTGCTCCTGTCAAAAAAAAAAAAAAAAAAAAAAAAAATCAACATTCATTCCCTGCTCCGAACTGAACAGTCCTATGCCTCCACATCTTGGTCTTAGCTGTCACCAGTGTCCTTGATGTCCTGACTGGACTCAGGACTCACTAAACCAAAAGGAAACTGTTCATGGGGGGTGGACACACACACACACACACACACACACACACACACTTCAATCCTTCTTGTTCTTGCCCCAGCTGAATTAGTTTTCCACTGGCTTATTGAAATGAAACAACCCAAGAAGAGATCAGACAAGCACCACAGTCAGCACGGTGGAAGCAGAGAGAGAAGAAGGACCTGTTCAATGGCAGCAGCTCTTAGATACACTCAGCATCTGTGGAACATCACCTTGCATGACAGTGTGGCCTGCATCATTCATAGTTTACGTCTTTGATGAAGTGTTTTTAATTTCCTTTAACAGCAATTACTTTTAGTCTCTGACATGGTGTAAACTGATAAACTAATATATACCACACATGCCAATACATGTGCTGATGTGAAATACCAGTTTAGATGCCAAGATTTTTCATATTAAGGGAGAGTTGTACTGCTATTCCTCTTAGGAAGCAGTCACAGAACTATAGAGTGGCCTGGATTGGAAGGGACCTCAAAGGTCATCTAGTTCTAACCCTCCTGCCATAGGCTGGGACACCACCCACTAGATCAGGTTGCTCACGGCCTCATCTAATGTGGTCTTGAACACCTTCAGGGACAGGGCATCCACAACCTCTCTGGGCAGCCTGTTCCAGTGTCTCACCACCCTCTGAGTGAAGAATTTCAACTAATGTCTAATCTAAATTTCCCCTCTTTTAGTTTAAAACCATTCCCCCTCGTCCTGTCAATATCTGTTTGAAAAAAAGAGTTGCTCTCCATCTTTTTTATAATTCCCCTTCAAGTACTGAAATGTTGCAATGAGGTCACCCTGGAGCCTTCACTTCTGTAGGCTGAACATCCCCAGCTCTCAGCATCTGTATCAGTCATACAGATAAACTTTGGACACAAGCTAAGACAACTCTTTCTTAGCATGCAGAATTATTAGCCCTGTGTATGAGTTGGCATGTTGGGTGGGAGGGTAGCTTGAGAAAAAAGTATTATATACCTTAAAATATATACCTGTAGTTGTTTGTAATAGTCATTTTAAACAGTGTGTATCCTGCAACTCATTCCTTCTCATGACGTTTGCTGCATCTGAGTGTGATGTGAACATTGCATCATGACACGGAATTCCCATTACTGGAATTATGACATTGTGTATGCTTTTAGCAAGGAAAGTTCATAACAGATCATGTTTCAGAATCCATCCTAACATTTACAATGTGGAGAACAGCATGTCCACACAAAAACTGTCTTCAAACGTGACTGTCTAAATCCACTGCTCACCTTTCCAACTGTCATTTCTCATTGGCTGCTGGCTGGTTAGTGCTTTAAGCTCAACTGTTATGTCCCGCATATGATACTAAGTCACAACTGAGTATATTCCAGTGGAAACTTGTGCCCTGCAATTAGCGCTTGTTATTGGGGTGTGTAACTCACAATGTGTTTGCTTTCTTGTTTTGCAGTTCAGTCCTTCACCTTCACCCCTGCAGGTACTGTCCATTAGTCTGTCTCTTACCTCACCAACACATCATTGCAAACATTAGCAAAGTGTTTATAAACATGTGAGTTATGCAGAAATAAAGCCAAACAAAAGGAGAAATGCTATCTAACTGTGGTAAAAACATAGCATTTATTCCACTAGTGATTCCGGGGAACTTAAAAACTACCACCATAAATGTCTTTGCCATAATTCTGCATGCTTCTTACTCGTCTAACTCTTCAAAATAATGCAGTTTTGAAAATAATTTCAAATTACAAATGCTTGAGCTAACATAACATAAACAAGCATTAGTCACATATGACCAAATTTTGGATTTTAAAGCTCAGTAAAAGCATTTTGAATGTTTTTGAAGGTCTAGAGTAGAAGAACTTTCTTCCACTTCAGCTGTTAGTAGTGTATACACCAGCCTTCCTTTGAGGTGTTCTGATCCACAAGCAATCTAGTGATTATCCTATGCACAGATTTCAATTACAGTGTTTCTGAAATTGACACATTTGTGTTTTTTTTCTGCCTACTCAATTCAAAGCTGATAACCTAGTTTTCATATCTTTAATAAATATAGCATACAGTAGACCGTTATCGTAAGCTTGATTAAAGATACATGAAGAATGAATGAAGTGAGGCTGAAATAACAGGTGGCAAACAGCTTAGTCAACAAATAGATAGCCAAGAAAAATAAAGTATGCAAGTAACAGTAATAATTAATACAAATAATTATCTTCTGCTCTCATACCTAAGTGTCATAAGCATACAAATAATTTAGTTACACTGTAATAGGCTGATTAGTCTCAGCATTTTCCAGCAGAAGTCTTTAAGGCTTTTTATGTATAGCATGGACCCTCAGTTGCACTTGCCAAAGCTGTCTCTTTTGTCCCCTCTGCCATACGTATGATAGAGACCAGTCTTTTAACTGCATTGTAGGACTGGTCCTCATGCTCTTCTAGCTGCTTTCTACCTCTTGCTGATCTTCAGCCACAGCTCAAGTTTTAGCTTAACACAAAAGAGCAGATGACTGTTAAAGCAGATGAGTGGAGGTGGTGTCTGCACCAGGGACCGATGACATTGCTAGGGAGAGCTCTCCTCCTCCTGGCTTCTTGGTATGTTTGTCAAAGCCAGAATAAGTCGTGCATCCTACCCTAAACACTTTACTTACTTTGAGTTACAATGTAGGATTTTTTTCAAAAACAAAATAATACATCTTTGAATTTGGTTCTTAGTTGTGCCATTGTCAACTGACTGTAACTACTATTTTTTCCCATTGTCTTTGTAGCTGACCTTGGAACAACACAAGATTGTGTTAGAGCTGCCATGTACATGATTCAGTGCAGTTGATCCACATGTGCTGGGTGACTAGGATATGTCACAGGCACTACCAAAAAATTGTGTTTTAAAAATAGTTTTGACATTTCATGGATTTTATAGAATTATTAACAATATGTAGTTCTGTTGCCTGGTCTATAATAATTTCTGGAAGCACTGATAACCTAGGCCGTCCCATAATCAAGTCCAAAAAAACCCACAAAAATTAAAAAAGGGGGAGCATACCTAGCCTGTGTTTTTATCTTTATACCTAGGGTTCCCTAAGAGGCATCTTCAATTCTCCAATGTTTGAATTTGCAATTGGTAATCTTATTTAGACAAACATATCTACACTTGTGGAGGTTTGTTGACATTTAACTATATGTTGTTTCCTTTAAAGTTATGATTCATAAACACTAAATTGGTTTCAGATCTAAATATTTAGACAGTGGTATGTAGCTTTCAGAATTTCATCAGAGACAGCTGTCAGTAAAGTTTTACTGAAGATGATTTTATCCTAATATATGCAGAATTTGGAAGTTGCACACTTTTGGATCGAACATCTGCTCTAAATTCTTCCCTTAAAAAGACACAACATGCAGAGTTGACTGTATAATAAGATGTTTGAAAGTATTAGTGGAACATTTATATATTTGCTCTATTTCATACACATCTTTCTGAACAACAAAGATATTTTTTTTCAGTTATATCTGATGTAATTTTTTCTTTTTTTTTCCTGAAGTTTTTTTTGCATATATAGAGAACTTAAAGTTCTAAAAATATTTTTTTAAAGTCTGGATTGAGCAGTTATAATTACTTGCCAAAAGTGTTCTACCTGATCATTTTCAAATTAAAGGTCTTTCCTAGGACTCTGCTATTTGTAATCTGTTATTAGGCTCCTTAGTGGTATAATTTCTGCTGTCTGACAAAACAACAGTAGCATTCCATGTAGAAGAACAAACAACAAATGTCAGGCTATGCGTTAAGATTTGTGCCAGAGTAGAATAATTGAGTTAAATTCATTAAACTTTCTGTCTTTGTGAACATTTTTATAAGTACTGATCAATTGCTCAGACGGTCAGAAACAAAATGTGACATGGAAAATCATAGCTAAGTCTTCTTACTTATTTTCAATCCTGTAGTTAGTTATTCAGTCATGATTCTCTCTATCACTATTCCTCCACTTCCCTTTCCCCTCTCAGGACACCCCAGGCACAGATTTTTGATAATATCATATTATAAAACATATGATTGTCTATCATGATCATTAGATGAGCGTTTTGCTTACCTGGTAAACAGTAGTGTCATGCTCTGCAGCTGTACAAGTATACATTTTGGGGACCATGGCAGGCTATCAACAAAAACAAAACTGGCACAGAGACACTGAATTCAAACGTTATTGCTTTTTAGTGATCTGTTCTGTGATACGAAGAATAGTTTGGTCTTGCTTTTATGAGTTTTTCTGAAAGCTGAAATGACCACTTAACTGATTTTCTTTATTTTCGCAGTTACCCTTTACTCAGGTTACCAGATATAAACATGCACTGTGGGTTTCTACCTTATGCAAGAAATGTTAGATGGCACAAAGGAGTTTTCTGACGACTTCTCGTGTAATAGATGAGTTGTTTCATTCCCATATTGCAATGACTGAATAGAATTTGTTTATTTACTACTGGAAGTTGTCATTCTCTTCTCTGATTTTGGTATAAGGACTTACATAACCAAGGCACAGTATCCATTTATAGAAATAAGAGAGGTTTCATTTATCTGCTTATCTTTTCTATGCCTTCAAACCCATTGTTGTGCCAGTAACTGCTCAGTTGAATACTCTGGTGTTTTCAAGAGTGTCTAGGCCATCAGTCATGCAAGGAAAGGAAATGGTGTTTTCACTTGTGAGTAGGTAAGCTTATTTAGTGAGTAGGGCTCCTTGGGACTAAAGATTTCTTGAAACCAAGTAAACAAAAACAAATTAAAAATAGATGGAAAATTATGGAAAGCTACACATTTTAGGCTCAACTCCTGAAACTGTTAAATGAGATAAGTATTTGACAGAATTGTCCAAAGGTAGTCAGATTTGATGGAATTTTTATATGCTGATTATCTGTTCTGAGTTAATGCTTATTAAAAGAGGATTAATCTACATTCATATTTGAGAAACGGCTTATCAGAAAAAGGAATGAGACTTGGCTGGCAACATTAAAGTTTTCATTTGTGGTAGGAAAATGTGGCCTACTAGAGATAGGCATACAGAAAGCTTTCTAAAGCTTTCTTGCCTCAAAATGTCAACTTACTATACATTCATATTTTTCCAGTCCTAGCAGGCATGAAGATTAAGTTTAACCTTGTCAGATAATATTAGTAAATAGTATGGGCACCTCCTTAAGTATTTAATAAAAAGCATATAAAAAGCTCTTTAACATATGATGTTCTTCATACAAATGTATACAATATAATTTCCTTAAATATTTATGCATTTAAAATGTTCTTTGGATTATATTTCTGCATTCTTACAGTCCTTGAAGTATAAGCTAGTGGGGATTCCTTCAAAATCTCTCTATGCAGAGGTTATTTTTTTCATCTTCTTTTGAAAGTCAATCTCATCCCTGCAGGTCTGCAGCCTTTCTCAGAACATATATCAGATGCAAAGAATGCTGAAAGAGCTTTTTTGCTTCCTCAGTGATCATAACCAAGGGAGATGGGTGGGTCAGTGACAGGGACATTCTTCCCTTCCTCCTCTTACATTGCCCCTTGAAATTGCTCTGCATCTTTTTGAAGTGGAGACAGGATGAATAAAGCCAGCTGACTGCGTGTTTTATTTTCACAGTGACATCTACAAGTCTGCATTGCATTAAGTATGCTTCTATTCAGGCATTTAGACTTGTTTTGTAATTGCAGAAATCAAACTGCAGGCAAAAATGCTGACAAAATGTATGGTAGGAATGATAAATATAGTGCTTATGTTGGCAGCCTGACCATGTCTTCTGTTGTTAGCTGTCTTTCCTTTCACAATATTGATGCTAAAAGAAAGGCACCTTCTCTATCCACTCTCAGGTAACCTATTTATGGAAGGCATCAGGAATATAGTGTTTTTGTTTTTGATTTTTTTTTCTTTTATTTTCTTTTCTGTGGCATCCTGATGACATCTCCTCAGTTATTCCAAGAAGAATTTCGGCTAGCTTAGTTGTTATTCCAGAGTCTTTTCCACCAAGTGAACTATCTACAATACTTCTTTCTTTTCTTATGAAAATTATAACCAACTTTACATTGATATGCAAGGAGGGAGGGTAAATGAAAGAACCTGTATTCCTTCCCAGTTCCATGCTCATTATATAAGCCAGGCACTGTCTTCCCCAGAAAACTGTATCACTGCAAGATGGGTTCTTCTAAAAACAGAGTTTGTATTGGGAGGGTATAAAATTGTTTAATGTAGGAAAAAACAGGGAATGGTTACAACCACAAAGGATACAGAAGCAGCAGAAAATAAAGTAAATACTGTGATACTTGTCTCTTCTCAACAAGCTCTTATGCCACAGCCATTCTGCAGCAATTATGGCTCTAGAGCAGAGGTTTCAATGTCATGTCTTCTCAATATGTTTCTCACAGCATGCCTTCAAGTTTTCTCTATACCTCACAGAACAGGAAATTGAATGTGTCTGGCAAACATTGCTGTGATTTCCTACTAGCTCCCCCATTTTAGCTTTGTTTTATAGAGGTACACTAGCAATATAAATATTTTTAGACCATAAGTATTGATTTGTTTCCCCCTTATGACATCCATAGATAAAATATCAGACACATGTACATGCTATGCAGTTGGTGGCAACATTACTTTAAAATCATTTCTGGTAGTCTGCATTTGAATCAAGATCATTAATCCCAAGAATTTTTCAGAAAATATGTTGCACTATAATTCTTTTAAAACTGTAAACTTTATTTACAAAGGTTGTTATTGAATGCACCTCTGTTTCTCCTTTTCCTTATTTCTTGTTGCTTTGACAAATGGAGAAGGTTGGAGTATTAAATGAGAAGGGGAGAAGGAGAAAGGAAACAGCACCTATATTGAAGTGCTAATGTACTTTTGACCAACATATTTTGAAACATAGCTGGTCAGTACCACCTCTTTGCATATTCACACATGATATCCACAGCTCTTCAGATTATTCACGCTTAAGCAACGAGTGATAGAGTCACTTGACAGCTTGTTAAAAACAACGTGAATGAAAGCAGCATCAGCTTGAAACTTAATTAGTCAGGATGTTTTTAACATGTCCTGTTTTTCAAAGCAGACTTTTATTTAATACTCCCCATACCTGAATTTTGATTTTCTTTTCATTAATTGGTTTGATTACATCCTTTCAAAATTCAGCTATTAACCATTTTGATATGACATGTGACCGCAGTGATTTTCTGATATTTCTAATATTAGTCTGTTCTGCAGTGAAGGGTAATTAATCACCCTACCCAAACACTCTTCAGCAGGGCTTCCAAAGGGGTCAGTTTTGTCCCCTTTGCTGAATGCATACTGTGAAATTACCCTAGGAATTAATGAAGTGAGAAATATTCTCTGAGATATCAGAAGCATTTCATCAGTGGATTTATGTCATTTCTAACTTTTTAAGGACCGCAGCATTTCTATTGGATGTAGTAGTTTTGTCTGGTTAGAAAAGTGTATAACATAAAGCCTAATCTTGAATTAATGTACTTTGGACTAATATTTGGAAAGTGTTACAAATATTCTGGGAATATGATGAGAATGTCTGTCTCAGAAATGTAAATAGTATTTCCAAACCGGGAACTGTTTTAAATTAAGCTGGCCATAGACTTACTCATTCCTCTCTGAAATCTTAACCCTCATCTTGTTGTGGACCTGTAAGGATTCAGGTGTCCAAGACACTGATATAATTTGTCAGTCCTATCTGTGCCCAACAATAAGTAATAGAATATTGCCACTGAGAACCAGAGTAGTTTCTTGGCCTTAATTGAAAATTTTTGTCAGTGCTTCAAAAAGGAGCATCAAACCTTTTGAATTAACACCTCACCAGTAATGTGGATTTACTTATAATGTAATCCTGTTAATAAGATAGATAAAGGGATAGGCTATTTTTTGTCAGATACCCATGAATGGTACCTCAATGTATCTTTGGCATCCCCAGTTGCAAGACTGAAAACAGCTTTTCTTCTCTGTGATACTGGTGCGTGTGCATTTACGTGTGCTGGTTCTTATACTGTGCTGTTAGTGGAAATGCCGCAGCTTTATGCTTTTTTTCACTCCTTCAGCTCTAATAGAGCTGCCACCTCTTTGTATTTATCCTGGAAAATGGCATATTTGTGTGGTGACATTATATTACTGCATTACAACATGATGTTATTAACTTACTGGTGCAATGTCATTATGTATTGAAGCAAAAGCATGCCAAAAAAACAATTTCATCGCATGGCACAGTCATGCAACACAAAGTCATATGAAGGGGTCTGTGGTAAATTCAGGATTTCTTTTTCCCCAGGAGGCCAGCTTGCTTTGCAAGCTACAGAGCAAATTGATGTTAATCAATAATGTGAGTGAAATCCTAAATAAATTGTAATCCTAATGTGTTTGATCCTGTACTTATAATTTCTGTACTTTATTACATGATGATGCCAAGAGGCCTTCAATCTTGGATGCTGAGCAATTTGAATTGTTACTTATAATTATTACTAATTGATTTCTCCCTGTCTTATATGTGTGTGCGTGTGTGTGTGTGTATGTTTGTTTTGTTTTTCCAACCAAAATACAGTCACTTTCCAAAGAGGAGATGGAGGACTAATGAGCAATGGAAGGTATGTTTCTTTGTGTAAAGGCGTTCCCATCATATATATATTTTTTAATTAGTAATCTGAAAGTTCTGTAGGTGATGCACTTGGGTAATAAATGATCATTTATAAGACTGACAAATTCAGAAGGAGTTAAGTAGCTTACCGCAAGGTTTAATGATCTATCTGTCGTGCACTTTAGAGGAATCAAGCCCAGATGTTTCATATCTCCCAGATGCCCTGGAAGAAACGCGTAGTAAATATCACAAGGAATGTGTTCATTTGTTACCAGGATGTTTATTGCATTAATTAGACATTAGCAAATGAAGTTGCTGTTGTTTAAGACTCCTTATTGGCTCCCCCTAAATTGCTGTGAGTGAACAATTACGCTTAATCGATCACAAAATAAATGATTCATGGATGATGAATAGGCTGTAGATTGATAGGACTGGATTCCACAACTTTGGCTACTCAATTGAAATTGATAAAAGCTGATAACGGACCCATATATCCTCATCTATTTTCCCTTTGCCAATATGGAGATTGTAATTAGGCTCTGGTAATAACTTCCAATCTCCCATTTAATCAATATTTTAGCAAAAAGAGATTAGGCCTAATGAGAGCTAGTGGATGTGGCGAGAAAGCCGCTGGATCTTCTTATTGCTGTTTCCATAGAAACCTATGTTTCTCTTAGGGATTGTACCAGACAGGGGTCTATCAGAACTAAAGTACAATGATTATAGGTGTTGCTCCAACTTCATGAGTGCATTAATAATCTACAAGAGCATCAGAAGCATCAGGGTGATTTTGTGATTTTGCTTGGGGGAAGAGAGCGTTTACATGACATGATTTGTTTTCCTCGTTAAATACAAATACAAACAATCCGCGTGTGTTGCTAAATTCCAGCCTGTTTGTTCTGGGATAAGAGAGGCAGAGTGCCCTATGGCCCAAGTTTATGTTCTCTTCCAACATACTTGCTGTTTAATACTGCTCTCAAAGCTTGAAATTACAGGGATATAAAAGCCATGCAGTAGTGGTAGATAAAGAAGCTGCAGACTTTCCATTAATCCTACTCAAACCTCTTTGCCTCTAAACCATACAAGAGTGCTCAAAGAAAGAGTTACCAGCCTGTAGATGACAGGCATGCATTTGGGATGCAAGGGAAGGAAGAAATAGTAACCCAAAGTCCTGGAAATGGCTGATACGGAGCAATCAGTTTGAGTGATTGTTCCCTTGAGGTGGTAATTTATCATTCAGCCCTGGTTTAGGATCCCATGATGGTCGTGCCTAACCCCTGTTTCACACAGACAACGGGGTTCATTTGGATTCTGGCAGAATCACGAGTGATGCCTAGTCCCACTTCTACTGACAAAGTTGATTTGTATATATCCTTAATTAACTGTTCAAGGTCTTTAAATCATCAAAGGCTACACAATTTTAATTTGAAATAAATTAAAGTCTCCTAAACTATTTCTTACATATAATAGGAGAAAAGTGATATGGCATCTTCGGTCACTGTTGTGTCCAGAGTTGTCTCACAGATATTTAAATTTTGTTTATATATATATATATATATATGTATGTATGTATATATTTGTATGTATATTTTATTATTTTATTTTATTTTTATTCTGCTTCAGTCGACCAGGTCTGTTGAATGCAAGTGACCCCAGTTATCCTTGGCTTGCAGACTCTTGGCCTGCCACAAGTCTGCCAGTAAACAACAGCACTAGTGGACCCAATGATCTTGGCAATTTCAGTCGAGGAGGTTGGTTTCATTTTATTAAGTCACCATACAGTATAAAATAGATTTCTCTTAGTTAACATCTAGATAAATCCTGTGTAATATTTTTATACTGCTATAGTCTTTCTATGTTTGTCTCAAGATTGGATTTTAAAATTGGTTTTAAAATGTCTATTTTGCTGTGTCTCCTTCTGTTTCTTTAAAATGTAGTTTTACTTTGTAATTTACCCCACAGTGGTGAGACAGCGTCAGAGCACCATCTCATGATGAACTTATTATTGCTCAGATTGGTTCCCTTTTGCATGGATGTGAGCAGGACAGTATAGCCAGGGACAGAGGACAATTGTAAGAGCAGAGACCTGGGGCACACGGGAAGAAGATTCTTATGTTAGACTTCCTAGCATAAATGAGTATGTAAAGGTTTTTAAGACCTGAATAAATATACAAAAACACAGACAACTTTATATATTAAAAATAAATTAAAATACAAAGAAGAATCTATAAAACCATCAAAGTGATGAATGTGAAAAGTATTTAATTTTGAATGGTAATAAAATCTGCCTTCTGAAAACTGTCCCTCACTTTGGTTATACATTCCCAAGTAAAACTTCTTCTCTGTAGTTTGATTACTTTGATTTCAAACTACATTAAAGCATTCTGAATTTATTTTCCGTAAGAATGTTTTAAAGCTCTTGCCTTACAAAAATATTATAAAGTAAACAAGAGTTCTGGTAATATTTACAGGACAACTGAATATCTGCCAGCCTCTTTGTTTTCAAGATATTCACAACAAAACTCTTAAGTACTTTTCCATCTTTTCATGAGCTCATATAATACAGAAAAATCACCATTTTGTTTTAGCATTTGGTTCTATAAGACTTAAATTGGAAGCATGTTTTAAAGCTTTTGGCTTCAGGGTGGATAAGGCATAGGTCCAAATTTGTCCAAGAAATGCAGCAGTTATATTTGGAATTTCGGCAGCTTAATTCCAGCTATGTTTTTTTCAGTCCAGCTCACACTCTTATTCTGGCTGTTTTGGGACCACTTATCCCTGTCTATTGAAACAGTTAAGTTTGGATGCTTCTGCATTGAAGATGGATCTGAAGTGAGATATCTTTTAATATGATTTAAGAGCTTAGATAGAACTCGGGCTTCTTTTCTGATTAAAAGGTCTGGAGTAATGTTAAAGGCCTATAAGAATTCCAAAGACAGTAAGGTGGCAATCACTCACTCTGGAGCAGAAACTGAGGAGGGAAGTTTTAACGTTGTCTTTAAGAGTGAAATCCACATTATGCCCCAGATTGGTAATTGAGAACAAGGCTGTGGGTGGGAAGCAGAGGTTAGTTTTGGAATCACATAAGACCACAAAAATAGTACTGAGTCAGCAAGAAAGAGATTCCCTCAGAAAGTACTTCAGAACTATTTGAATTATCTCAGGAGTTACAAAACAAGATGGATACTGGAGAACTTTTGGAACTCTCCATTGGGGAATGTGGCGAATGTCCATTGGGAAATGTATGTTCATCTTTGGTCTTAAATGTACAGAGGTTTTTCTGCTGTGACAGCTTGGTGGGAAAATCACACTTGATTTTTACTAGGTGATTATGGCACTTGGTAAAATGATGCTTTAATAGCTCTTTGAGTGCTTATTGTATATGTCTCTTTGAGGTTAAAAAAGTAATTGTGGTAGTATTGAAAATTTCCAGAAAGTCTGGAGAACTTTAGTTTATTAGTAAGACAGACTGAAAATCCTTGGCTGGTAGGAAACTATGCAACTTTCCTTTCAAGCGTCTGCAAATGTATAGTTCTCCATTCAAAAAGAGATGACACCTCTTCAGCAACCAGAAATGTACTCTAAAACATAGATTTATGTCTGATTACTTGAAAGAGATAAACATTTCACTGATGTTTACTTCTGTCAGTCTGCAGATCCAACATAGGCATGTTGAGCTGGACTTGACTGATTTTGTACACCAACAACATAATTTACTTAATAAATTTCAGTCTGCTGGATTTCAGTCCAGTGGGACTGTTCAGCCCACTGAAGAGGAATCTCAGGGGGGATCTTACCAATGTATATAAATACCTGAAGGAAGGGTACAAAGAAGACAGAGACAGGCTATTTTCAATGATGCCTAGTGCCTGGACAAGATGCAATGGGTACAACTGGAACACAGGAGATTCTGTCTGTATATTAGGAAAAACTTCTTCACTGTGTGGGTGACAGAGCACTGGCACAGGTTGGCCAGAGAGGCTGTGCTGTCCTTGGAGATAGTCAAAAGTTGTATGCACATGGTCCTGGACAACCTGTCCAAGGTGGCCTTGTTTGAGCAAGGGTATAGAACCAGATGACTGCCAGAGGTCCCTTCAAACCTCAGTTATCCCATGTTTCTGTGATACGTTATGTTTTGATTAAGCTAATTGTGGAAAGGTTGAATCTTTATGTCGTGGATGAAATACATTAAGAGTAGGACTGCACTTGTCCTACATATCTCATTCTGTATTTGCACATAGATGTTTTTGTGATTGTGATTTGTGATTGCCCTTGGCTACCTAGGCACATGTGTATACAACACACTAGATACATGCAGATAGATAATAATAACCTGGGTTTGAAAAATGACCTGTAGTTTGCATTAATCATAACTTTTTGCACTTTTTTTCCTGCAGATATAAGTCAATATAATTTAGGTATTTTGAGTATGTGATGGTTCCCATCCCCCTGTTGTTGCTTGCAAAAATAAATTGTACCAATAGTCCCACATGACATCTTGATCTCCAAATTGGAGAGAGACGGATTTGATGGGTGAAACATTCAGTGGATAAGAAATTGGCTTGGAAGTCACACCCAGAGAGTGGGTGGTCAATGGCTCTTTGGCCAGGTGGAGGCCAGTGATGCGTGGTGAATAAGAGAAGGCTCTGGGGTGACCTTATTGCAGCTTTTCAGTACTTAAAGGGGGCTTATAAAAAAGATGGAGAGCAACTTTTTGCTCAGACAGATAATGATAGGACAAGGGGGAATGGTTTTAAACTAAAAGAGGGGAGATTTAGATTAGACATTAGGAGGAAATTATTCACTGTTAGGGTATTGAGGCACTGGAAGAGGTTGCCCAGAGAAGCTGTGGATGCCCCATTCTGGAACTGTTCAAAACCAGGTTGAACAAGGCCCTGGACAACCTGATCTAGTGGGTAGTATCACTGCCCATGGCAGCAGGTTTGGAACTAGATGATCTTTAAGATCCCTTCCAACCTGAGCCATTCTATGATTTTATAAGTAGACTCAAATTTAATCTCTGTATCTGTGTCCATTTTATTGAGCACTTGTTATTGACGTATTAATTGCTAATATTACGTTGTTACCCTGAGACTGCAGATGTTAAGGTTCATATTTAAATATTCAGTGTTGCACATATGCATACAATAGAACATAGTTCTGTGGTCTAAGTGATCAACCCAGAAAAACAAACAAACAAACAAACAAGGAAACAAACAAAACAGTGGGAGGAAGATGTGCTATCATATCTTGTTAGAAAAATCCTGAGACAGTGAGGCCAACTATGTTCTATTAGGTTGTAGAGCACCTGTTTTTGAGTCTGAAATGGAGCCCCAGAAACCCTTCTATTTTCTCTTTGGAGCCTAATGTATACAAAAATCTGTGATACTTAAAATGGGATCTGAACATCCTCACTAATAAGAGCATGCATTATCTCAATTACTGTCCAGCAGTTGGAACCTGTATCTGCCATCAGACTATATGGAGCAAATGGCATATAAATGATGCACTTTTCTAACATGTAGAGTCTAGAATTGTTTCATCTTTTCAGAGTCTAAATAAATTGTAAAAGTAGCAGCATTTGAAATACTGACCTCTGAGAGAATAAGAGGAGGGTTATCTGCCGAGCTGTGGTTCTCCTTGGGACAACATGCCAATCATCATTACATTCTTCATGCTTCAGTAGTCTCAACTTCCAAATCTAGTATTCCACCAGCAAATGTCAGTACAATGTTTGGTAAGGAGACTGTCAATCTAACCAATTAAAAGTACAAATTGCGGTGTGTGATAGGATTCAAAAGATATAGAAAAGTTAACAGATATTTAAGTAAATATGCTGTACGGTTGTTTTTCAGGTAAATGTACTGGAGGTTTTGAACAAGTTGTTCTCCATTATCAAGACTGCTTTGCCATTTTAAGAGACTGATCACTTAAATCCCTTCCGTATAACAGATTTTCTTTCACATTTGGGGAACAACTTGTTTTTGTCAGGTTTTTCTTTTGTTGAAAAGGAGAAATATACTAGCTAATGTCAAAAAGAAAATTAGATAAGCTGATGCATAAAACTTGAAGGAAGTCAAAGTGATGGCCTTAAAAAATTACTTTGAGAGCTTTGGCATCCATTTAAGAGTTTTGCTACATATTTGCTGGGAAAATTTCCTCTGTCATTTGTAGATTCACTCCTTTCATCATTTCCCTGAAGCCCAGACAGTTTCATTGGTTCTGACATAGAATGAACAATTGAAAACATTCTTCAGTAGAGAAATATTCCAAACTTCACTTTCACAGTTGAAGGTATGGGAAAAAAAGATGGTTTTAGGCAGTGAGACGTGAAGGACAAGTGGTAGGCCTGTCACAGATGCTGATAGCTTGGCGTTGGTTGTATATCATCTTCCCTTCGTTGGCTCATGGACCTGTCTCAGCTGAAATGCAAACGTGCAAAATGACACATTTATTTTTCATCTTAAACCTTGATACTTTCAGGCTTCCTGTGCATCAATGATTTGTTTCATTCCCCTGTGCTCACCACAGATGTGATGCCACCAGTGCCGGGGCAAGGAGATAAAACTGCTACTATGCTTTCTGATGGAGCCATTTACAGTAGCATTGACTTCACCACGAAAACTAGTTACAACAGTTCCAGCCAAATAACGCAAGCTACACCATATGCCACCACCCAGATACTGCATTCCAACAGCATCCACGAGTTGGCAGTCGACTTACCTGATCCTCAGTGGAAGAGCTCAATTCAGCAAAAAAATGACCTGATGGGTTTTGGTTACTCTCTCCCAGACCAAGGCAAAGGCAACAATGGTAATTACATCTCTTACTTTCCAGAGCCCCTGGATTTCATTTTGCATGAATTAGCAAAATCTTTTTAGTATGTGAGACACTGCTCATATTTACTGTAACTAATGTTTATACACCTTGCATGCATGCTCAACCTCACCCAGTCACAACATGTAGTGTTCTGTGCTGTTAGTTCTCTTTGTCCTGTGATAATCACCAGCCCATATGCCTTCCCTTAGGCTAGGACAGGTATACATTGAAAAAAAAATAATCAAAACTCGCAATCCCACCACATCTGCCGCTGACTTGCTAACTGCATGTGTTGCATGTGCTTGTGCTGTCAACTAATCACATGATGCCACTGTGACCTTTGCCCTTTAACCCTTAGCCTTGCTTTACATCCCTGACTACCGCGTGGCTGAGGGATTGGCTAATAGATTACCACACAACCAGTCACAGGATTTCAGCACCACCAGCTCCCACAACAGCTCCGAGAGGAGTGGCAGCCTCTCAGGTTGGTTCCACCGCCGTGGGTGGGTGAGGGACGGAGGGGTGTTCATCAGCATCTCACCAGGGAGGCAGGAAACCTCCCAGACTCACATTGCAGATAGGTATGAGCTCGCCTGCCCACTGGGACGTTGGTGAAAGGTGTCACATTGGTCTCTAATTAAAAAATAAATAAATAAAACCCCCAGAAAACCCCAAAGTGTCTTTTGCAAAAACTGTTTGGAGCTAATTGGAGAATCCTTCCAGCCATTGTGTCCAGCACTTGCCAGCACAATTGCAAACCTTGCCTTGTCACCTCCTTTCCCTGATAGCACAGTTTGTAGTGTATGTTTCCACATCAGTCCTCAGTTTATAGGCAACCCCCCAATGAACTTCATGAGGAGATTAATATTTTTGTTGAGTTGTTAACAGATTCACCACTCCCATGAGCTGTTTGTAAATGCTGTATTTCAATCAAGAAACTCAAAGATAAAAGTAGGCTCTCCAAGATGATTAAGGTTTCAAAAAATGAACCAAGTCTGCATACAAACAGAATGTAAATTTTGTGTGTGTGCTGCATGTTATATTGGAAACATGACACATTATAATCATTTTTTATCCAATGAAAATGATTGTAATATGTGTGATTGCATATTATATTTAAATACACCTTTTTCTTGATTTAATTTTGCTTACTTGTTGCTTTTGTTATATATATGTATTTTTTTCAAGATAAAAACTGAAAAGCCAGCAATTAAAATGAAAGTCTGCTATTATACATAACCAAAATATGAGAGAGCTGAAGCGACTTCAGTTTCAAATTCCTAATATATCCGTAGCCTTTTGAATTTCCGCTATAAGATGGAGCAATCACGACAGTAACAGATAAACTCTAGAAATGGCTTTTTAATGTCAATTTAAATGACTATTCAAATTGTGTGTTGAGATTTGAAGCCTATAAACATTGGCCCATACTGCAGACAGGCAAAAGTATTTGCAAATCTTGTGTTCTCATGGGTAATATTAGCTGAGATAGAAAAATAGACTTATAGCTCTGACAGAGAGGTATGTGAGAGCTGAGTTCATATGACACTTCAGGAATGGTTCTTGTTCCTTGTATGTGAGGTGTGTTAGCATGAGGCTTAGGAAATTAGCTTGCTCCTGTGGCAACATGAAAATGCAGAAATTGATATGCTCAGGTACATATGTGCCAGTTATCAGAGGGTAGTATCACACTTCAGATGTGTTGACAGCTACAGCTTCCTGAGAACTTCCTGAGAAAATACAATTGAAGTGTTTTTTTTTTTGTTGTTTGTTTGTTTGTTTTTGTTTTGTTTTGTTTTGTTTTGTTTTGTTTTGTTTTGTTTTGTTTGTTTTGTTTTGTTAGAAAATGCCAGTTGATCAAAACCTGGACTTTGAAAAAATACTTCAAGTGAAATATGTTTTGTGTAGTATTTCTCAGCTTGAAGTACAATTTTTGATGAGACATGGAGACTTCTGGTAACCTGCTTTTCTATGGCCAGACTACTCATGTTGTGATCAAAACAGCTCACATCTGGATGTCCCGTGGCTCAGATGAGTGTCAGACTACTGGACTACAGAGTCAGTATTTTGCTCTCCCTTGTTCACTAATTATGTCTGTGGTACAGACTAATTATCTCTGTAATTCACGAGAAGTTGGGAGAGACCTTCAAATAGTCTGATAATTAGAGCATTACTGGAGTAAGAGACCAGCTTTGATTACCTAGTCCCATCAGGGTGAGCAGGGACTTGTTTCCTCTCTTCTGCAGTAAGTACTACATATTATTCTGACTAAGTCTCTCTTCTATCTCCAATGAATATGAAAAATCTCAGTGGAATGAAAAATAGCTCAACACTCAACTGCTTTGTGAGATAAGGAAATTTCGTGGCTGTACTTTGCACAAGCTCCCACCTTACGTCAGTGCTGTGATCATCAGGCTGACTGGCAAATTCTTTTTCCAGGACCTGAATCATCTAGAGATTTAAACAATATAATTGAATTTCAGTGTGAGGAGACACTGAAATATCAAGCATCATTGCTATGGGGAAACAAGGCTTCTGTGTTACAAACACACATCAGGCATTATATCTATGAGGTGTCTGTTCCACTAGTCTGACAGTGGAGTAATTCTGCCCATGAGGATAGGAGAAGAGAAATCTCCTGCCCAACTGTACAGCATAGGCTGCTTTCCCTACCAGTTATGACCTTGGACTTCCTTTCTTTTATTTCTTCATTTGAGATCAGATCTCTACTTCACCCTTTCTAATAGCTCTGTTATCTTCAACCTTTCTCTACAACCCCACCCTAAATCCAGTTGAATCTAGCACCCCACACATCCAATCTCCATTTTACCACTCTCCTCAGATTACCAACATGTTATACTTCCAAAATCTCCCTCTCCAACTCAACTAGTCTCTATGCTGAAGATCTATCAATTTCTCTTCCTTGAGTACTCTTAGTTTAAATTCCCCTGTGACACACACACATACACACTTACGCATGTGCTTTCCTCCCAAAGAAGCCACTCTTGCCTTAGCTGTTATTTGCTCCTGATCCTTCTGACTTTTCTAAAATTTCCCCATAAATTAAAATTCACAACCTTCCTTTGTACCTGCTTCTAACTCTGCTTTCCCCCATACCTGTGCTTTGAAAGCTTTGTTTGCCCTGCAGAAGTTTCATGTATTTGTTCCTCCATTGCCACCATCGCTGGAGTTTCTTTACTGTTGCTCAAAATGTTCTTTCCCTTTTCAAGAAAGCCTTCCTCTCTGCCAGGCTGCAAAAGGAGAGAAGAGCCTGTCTTGCAGCCCACTAGATGGAATATCAGTTCAGTTCCCACATAGTGAATGACAGGATCTTGGCTGGACTTACTGTAAAAACTCCAAGACAAGCAAGGAAGAGCTCTGGTCTGGAATTCAGTAGTGGAGAGAGAAGTCTCATTTGCAATCTGCTGCCAGACAGGCTGATTAGAAACCTTGCTGGACTCATTGCACTGACTAGCAGCCATAACAGGAGGTGAAAAGAGAAGTCTTGGCTACTTCTGAATCACCACACAGTCATGTTGTTCCTTCCCTCTCTATTCCTTTTTTTTTTTTTTTTGGTTCAGCTGACAGCTGGAGATAACAGAAGAGAGCCATTGTCTTTTCGACCAAAAGCCCCGTGACAAGTGCTTGTCTATGTTACTAGAATTGCACCTAGGATGTGCCTAAAGCTAAGACCGTGACATAGAAGGTGGTGCTACACAATGCCACCATGCCTTACAAGTCAGTTGCGGCTTTTTCGATTGTTGAGATTTTTTTTTTTTTTTTGTCTAATCCTTATAAATCAGCATGAGATGATGGTGTGTTAACTGGATTAGACTGTGCTTTCTGCAACAGGCAAGGCAGGAGTAACTGCTAGCTGGGTACCCCACTGGAAAAGCGTATATGACAAACCATTCTTCCATCCAACAATCCAGTTTGAAAGCCTCGATAAAATGGCAAAAGATGGGTTGTGAAGTAGTCAAGGAATTTGAAATATTTTTTGTCCCAGTCTTCCTACTAATGAATTCCTGACTAGAAAAAAGGGTCAGGGCAAAATAAAAGAAGCAAAACAAGTAGGAAGAGAGCTTTTTCTGTAAGATCACTTTCTCACAAATTGAAGTGTCTCAACTGCAAAAGTGGGCAAAAGAATTATAAGAGAAGAGAGCTTAAGTAGCTTAAGTAAAATGCATTGCTCAATTCATTTCCTCAAGCTGTTCCATTAGAGCTGTATGTCAGGAATAGAGCCTGTTCTCTATAGCGGCACAAGGTATTTGAATCCTGTGAAGCAGGCAGTCCTAAAATATTGCAAATGACTTCCTGGTATTTTAAAAAATAGAATTTAGTAAATTCCTATCAGCAAAACACCATTTCTTTTTGGTTTTGACAACGTACACTTGTCGTTCTGGCTGAAAAAAAAAAATGAGTCTAATAACAATTTTTTAGATTGTGTCCTTAACCTCTGTGTTTTCCACAGAAAGAGATTATGCAAAACAGTGTTATAAGCACACCAGATTCTGACATTTGAAAGAATTTGCTATGGTCCATTATATTTTTATCCATCACCGAGTGTAAGAAGTCATAATCCATACATGAATAAATCAGTAAATATATTTCTGAGGCAACAAGATATGTCTTTCCTTGGTTGTACACTATTGTGGTGCAAATATACAGAGTTCACATTAAAAAAAAAAAAAAAAAAAGTGATTTTAAACAATTATTCAGAATGTTTTTCCATTCTATTATTATTTATAACCTCTAACAACATTAGCACATTGATACTGATTGTGCTAAGATATAAATACATCTTCTGTTTTGGGGCATGCCATCTGGAATCCAAATTCCTTAAAAGAAATGAAAATAGCCAGCTTTTCTTCACATCATATCTCAAACATGTTATTTTTCTTTTTGAATTTGCAGGTGGCAAAGGAGGGAAAAAGAAGAAAAACAAAAATACTGCCAAACCCCAGAAAAATAATGGTTCAAATTGGGCCAGTGTTCCCCTACCACCCCCTCCTGTGCAGCCGCTTCCAGGCACAGAGCTGGAACACTACGGGGTGGATCAGCAAGAAGCAGGGTAATTTTTTTCTTTTTCTGTTGAAGAAAAGTCTGTGGTTTGTGGAGATGAGTCTTTTTTTTTCTTTCTTTTTTTTTCTTCTTTTTTTTTTTTCTTCCAAATGAGAATGTTATTCTATTTTGCTTAACAAATGAGAGCGCCTTATCCTATAGACCTGTTGAAGGCTATGGAGGAGGAATATTGGAATAGCTTCTCGTGATAGTGAATGAAGATGGAAATAAAAGTGACCTTGCTTCATCATCATGTAGGTTTTCTCTGCTTACTCATGCTGAGAAGTATCTCACTTCACAGGTAGCCTAACTGAATTCTGTTGGGACTGCTTGCAGATGACGTGACTCAGTGAGTAAGGATGATATAATCTGGCTCCTGTATTTTTTCACTGGTTTGATGTTTAGAAATATTGGAGCCAACAGAACAGAAACCCCAAACTAAATTGGATTAATTTTAGAAGATCAACCAATGGACGATAATCTTCTCATCGGCTCTTAGAAGAAATTTCACAGTTGAGGAAGGCATGTTGTTTGTAGACATTTTTTGAATTTAAACAACTCTTGAGTTTCTGGAACCTTACACTTATTTTTTGGATAGCTTAAACTTGTTCTTAAAGACACAAAATCACATAGAAAGCAGTAAATAAGAGGAAAGAGAGATTTTCTGCACAGAGAACAATTATGGAATGCCTTTTATAATGTGAAATTACATGAAATACAAGATTATCAAACTTGAGGTAAAACAGTATTTATTTAAAAAAAATATTTTACTGCGATTGGAGTTCAGTCTGGGACAAATCTGTCTGTTTAAATACATGGATTAATCAATATTTTCTAAGGATGAAGCATATGTTTTAAAAACCATTGTAATAGCTTTACTGAATAAAAATATTTTAAGTGCTATCTCTTTTGTAAGCATGAATTGATCAACACTATTTTTATGGTGAAAATCAGAATTAAATGTTATTTTTTGAATTTATGAAAAGTCTTTCAACTTTTAAACTGAACAGTAAGTAACATTAAGTAGGTTGAATTCCTTTTAAATTGAAGTTCATTCAGGCTGTATTAGAATTCGAGTTCCAAAGTAAATGTAAGGGAAAATGGATTTACATACTGGTTGTAAGTATTGTTTAAATCTCAAGGCAAAAATTGCAGATAGGCATTATTTTCTGTATCCTGTTATAAAAAGCTAAAATAAAATTAAGATGGTTTAGCCATATAGTATTTGTCCTTATCAGTTTATGTCCTTAAAACATGTGTGCAGTGATTTCACTAAAATAATTATGCTACTGAAGGCAAACAACTTGGATTTTCTTCAAGGACAATGAAATAACATAAAAAGTAAATGGAAGTACCTCCTAAGGAAATCCCGTGACACAGGGTTTGACTCCTCAGTTTCATAAAGTATCTGTTATCTAGCTACAGGGAATTATATTGGTCACCAAAACAACACTGGTTATCTAAGCGTAAGGTAATCACCAGTGTTACAAGTTCCCAACAATTCAGTTTTTCTTCTGTTTATCTTTCAAATTAGTAGTGGTTGTAACAAGATCTAGTGTGCATTTTACCAATCAAAGACAAATCCAGAATCTTCCAATATCAGTCCCGAGTTACAGCATTTTGCAAAAAGCTTTGGTGAACCCAATGTAGTTGCGTGCCCATACTTCCTGGGGATCTACCCAGTCATGTTGTATTCAGGGGTTGATCTTGTTTCTGTGGTTTCCAACATGCTAAAGTGGTATGAATCATAGACCGCATTCCTTATGCTCTGTTTAATATCAACATATTGAGTTTGAAAATGTCTTTTCCTTTTAATTTTTTAACTGTTTTGTTTTTCTTGGTTTTCTCTTATGTATACTATGTATGATAAGTTCAATGTGTTTTAACTTTAGAATTAATTATTTAGACATAATTATATTGTGAATTACAAATGAAAAATTAATTTCCAGTCAGAAAAACTGAAGACTTTGTTAAAGTTCTCACAATGTGATATATAAGGTGAACATTTAGAGCAATAAAACAAGGAATCTGGCTTATAAACAGATACTTATTTTTCTGTGCATCTCTTCCTATGACTCTTGAATTCAAGTGTGAGTTTCATTGGCATGAATTCCCAAATAAACTAAGCAATTTTGATACCTGATTTTACTTACTAGATATTAACACTAGTGGCCTGTTGGCTAAAAAAATATAAGAAATAATCCACAATAGCAATGTTAGAAAAAGTCACATAACTTAATCATAAAGGGAAGAAAACCAAAACCAAAACAAAACAAAAATCAATCAATCAAACAAACAAACAAAAAACATTCTTGACTCTCTCTACCATCTTCTCCCCAGAAGAATCAAGGTCTTCATTCACCTCCATTTTTCCATGAGCTGCAACACGTAAGAAAGGGTGAATATGTAAATCCAAACAGCCATTCTTTGTGACATGGTATATTTGGGGATGTATTTTATTCCGGTTTAACCTGTGCAGAAAGTCTGTTTATTAGTGTTTCCCTAGTGAGCTCTTTTCTGTGAAACTTTCCCCTTCTTCCTAGTTTTCTACAAACTGTGCTTGTTCCTTGCTGTTTTCCTTAATTTTCACTTGTATATACTTCATGGTGTTTGAAATTTCTGTTTTCCTGTAATAGCTTCCAATCAAACTTTCCCTTTCCAACTTTTTCAGAGAAGATGCTTTTGATTGATTTTATATAATAAGTTCAACACTAGGGAAATGCTTCTTTCTTCTTCTTTATCATCTATTTATATTTTTTTTCACCAGTAATAAGCATGACCTTGAGCCAACCCTGGAAAAAGCAGTCTTCATATAGTTAACATCTGTTATTTTTATTTCTTGCTATTGATCACACCTTAAAACAGAGTATTAGCTGCTGGATGTCAGTATATGTGATAGTATTTTTCTTTAGAAAAAGTATAGAAGATAATACCTTTCACATTAAAAAAAAAAAAAAAAAAAAAAAAAAAAAAAAAAAGCTTTCTTGCAGGGCCTAGAGAGGGAAGCTTTCTCTCCTGCAACAATGTTTGTATCAAACCAGATTTCTTATAGAATGTTCCCTAACACCTATCACCTATTTTTTATTTTGAAGAAGAAGCACTGTCAATGTAATGAACCATGATTTTTAACAGAAAAAGATTAATATATAGAATGAAAGAGCTAAGAATAAAATAAAAATATTAGAAATTTGAAGTTTCATGTTTGTCCATCAGAACGTATTTAAGGACTTACAATTGATTATTATGAAATTACTGTCAGAGGTCCCTATTGAAATTAAGGTGTTTGGAGTTTAATGAGAAGTATTTGAAAAAGGTTACATGCATTTTTCCAAGCTGTATTTACTCGGGGAACCAGAAAGAACATGGATGCGACCAATACTCACTGTGGTGGTTCCAGAAGTTTAAATTACTGTATAATTTCTGTAGTTACTATATACAGATGATAATCTGTTAGGTTTGCTTGCTTTTCCTTGCAGGTTTATTTTTGGTTAAATGCATTGTATAATTGGTGGCTTTTTGGAAATTTTACATTATAAAGGCAAACCTGGAATTTTTAATCTCAATGTCCTAAGCTTCAGGCTTAGGCTCCTTTCTATTTCAAAGAAAACCTAGGTGAAGATCAGTAGTTGTGCAGAACCTTCTTGTTAAGGAATAAATAATCAAGCTGAACATTTGGGGGTTTGAAACACGCAGGGTCAATAGAAGAGTACATCGAAAGCTCATTTATGCATTATCGGAAAGCCACTAAGGAGTCTCTTACAGCCCTGCCCCTTTTAAAGAAGCCATTACAAGAAGCATGAGGTTGAGAGTATAAAAGTAAATGACAGAGCTGTTGCACTGTAAATTTTTAGCAGCATGAGTTAGGACGGTCCCTTCACCCTTAGGTGGCAATGTCATGAGTAAATATTGCTAGGAAAGAGAAATTAGAGCTAGTAATACCCTAACCGTCTCCTAAGCGATCAAATTTATATAACATTTTCTTAAAATTCTATGTTATGAAAATGGTAATGGATCAGTCACTCATAGCTCCTAATGCCAACTGTTAAGATGCAGCATTCATTTGACCCTATGTATACATAACGTGTGTGTGTATATCTGTATACGGTTACATCTAGACATAGATTTAAAGTGGCACCAGCTTTAATTACAAGGTGTAGTTTCCAAAGGCTTTCATCTGCTTAAGCTAGATTTGAATCTGTACTATCAAATGCAGCCTACAGACTTTAGAATAAGGAAAAAGAATTTTAGTTAATTTTAGAAACCTTTGTTTTTGCTTAAAGTCAATCTTCTGTTTTGGTACAGGTTATGAAACTTCTCTGTTCCCAGCCTTTTTGTAACCTAGCTCCTCACATGAGAAAATAGGCTATGGTTCATTTTTCTTTGGTAAATTGGTAATTCCTTCCAAATAAGAAACCTTAAAAAAGCTTTGAGAAATTAAGTCTATAACTCAATGTATGGTTAAATGTATTGTAGACAAAAGGGTGTACCTTGTCTGTAGTCCTTGAAGGTGGAAAGAAGATGTGACTTAGATGATGTTTGGGGAGTGGCCTTTAGAGTACAAGATGATTTGACAGTGAAGGAGCTGTAAGAGCTTTTGGTTGTCTGCTTGTATTTTCAAAAGAGCTGTCTATCCTGAGGTATTTTGGAATACACTGGGAGTTATGAAATGTGTGCAGATGCTCAAGGGACTGCAGAGTGGATGTATTGAGGATGGGAAGAACAGACAGTGGTGTGACTTGAGTGAAGAACAGACAGAAGATTTGAGTGGTGTGATTGTCAGCAGAGCTGTTTACAATAGAAGTTGTGTTCAGATTAGGGAATTGCTCTGGGGAGATAATGCTCAGGGTATTTCAACAGTCACTAGGGCCTACATGTTTTGGGTGATGCAGGGACAGGATGCTGAGATGGTACTGTAATACAACACCAGACTGAAAGGTCTGTGATAAGAACAGAGACAGGAAAGGATTGAATCACCGACCAAGTTTAAGATTATAAGATTATAAAGTGTCTGTTTCTATCCCTGATCAGGTATTTCTTCCTTTTTTACGTCCTTAGTGTAAGACCAAAAATGGAACCAGAAAAAATGTAATACCTATTAGAACATTTCTTATATGTGAGGTGGGAATTTAATATTGAAGGACACTGGTGGTTGTTAACCTTTGAATTTGCTTTGGGCAGGTGTATTGAAAGTGTCCAGAACTTTAGCGCTGTCTAGGTAAGTCCTAAGAATGTTTGGTTAGGAGGTGGGGTGCTGGCTGAGCTGTCAACATGCATACTAGATGTATCTTATCAGCTGGCACTGTGGCATAGCATATCCTAAGGTCAGTGCTGCTAGGACATAAATGTGTTACGCATCATAGTAGATACCTATACACTATGTGGAAAGACAAAAATTTATGTGGAAAGGGTGGCTTTATATTAAACTACAAACTAAAAAAAAAATAGTGTACAGACAAATAAAGTGGAAGGCAGGAGTAAGGAAGCACATAAGGGCAGCTGTGTAAAGCTCTCTCTGCCTTTTAAGAATGCTACTATTTTCATGTCTAGGTCAATTATCAATACATTCTCCTAGGTTAATGATCCAGGAAGTGAGTTAGTTCATTTTTGTTGCTGATTGTGGGGGAACATTATTTTATTGCCATTAACAAATGTGATAATGGATATGTAATTATTTTTGTTGCACAGCTTATTCAAGTTGTTGTGGGGAAAATATTAAATGGAATCACTAAGGAGGATTTAAGCAATTATGACCCTATTTTCAATAAATGTTAAATCTCACGTGTGCCAGGTTTCAAACTGTAACACAAATCCTGTATACCCTCTGCTGCACCTCAGAGCTGAGATTTGATATATACTAAGTTTACTTGGTTTTTATTTTAGATATGACAGTGATGGTTGGTGTCCGCCTTTGCCCGTTCAGACCTACCTCCATCAGGGCATGGAGGATGAGCTTGAAGAAGATGATGATCGTGTTCCCACACCTCCTGTGCGAGGAGTAGCTTCATCACCTGCCATCTCCTTTGGGCAACAGTCGACTGCAACCCTCACGCCTTCTCCACGAGAGGAGATGCAGCCAATGCTTCAAGCCCACCTTGATGAATTAACCAGGGCCTACCAGTTTGATATAGCAAAGCAGACATGGTAAATATTTGAAGGGGGCACCGGCAGCTTGGGAAATGAAAGCATAATAATAATCTATTCCTTGGTGGCATAAACATCAACTGTGCTCAACAAATGTCAGTAATGTTTCCAAAACCATAAGATAGAAGAAGAAATAGCAAAACTGTATCTACAATGCAAAGGCCTTAAACATTGGTAGTTGCTTTTGAAACCATAATGTATGGGAATATATTAAATCCTGGCTAAAAACACATGAAAATAATATTCCTCTGGAATTCTGCATATATGCAACTGAGAAGTTAGCACCCACCTACTGACAACTTTTACGCAGTTCACAGTACTCTCTTCTCAGGCTAGCAAAAGGCATGATTTTTTTAAGAATTTCAGTAATACTGGAGACCTAAATTTCTGTTATAAAATAATGCTAGTTACTTGAAATAGCAATGTGGCAGATTTTATTCCTTGTCACATGAGAATGAAGCATTTGTAAATCTGACTGTATTTTGAAACACCACAAAAATTTCTGATTCATAGGGAAAAAACAGAAATGGCAGGAAGGAAGTTGTTAGAATTTACAGAGTGGATCTTGCATTTCGGAGTGCTTTATGCCTATTTAAGGGAAGAGCAAGCAAATATCACAGTAACATTTCCCCTGTAAAACAAACAGAAGCAGTCTCTTTGGGGACTGAAAAGGAACTTGTCGTCTGCACCAGATGGGGATGCGGTGAAGGTCATTTGCTCTCTGGATGTTCCCTAAGTGGCAGTTGTCCTTTAAAAACTTTTATATCCAGACAAAGCCCGAGACTCTCAGAGGACAGGAGTAGAGATAGTTACTGAGTGGCACGCTGCCAGTGAGAAACAGGCTTTCCATACTGGTAAATAAAGCCACAAAGTTATTCAGCTTGAGCTACCATAAATAGACCAGGCAGGTAGGCAGGCCATGCCAAATCAAAGCCAGCTGTTTTCCCTGGACACCGTTGAAGCCTGGAGGCTTGTTTGCAATCTGCGCTCCATCAACAGGGTACTTTGGTCTCACGGCAGTGCCACACTGCCAAGCACAGAGCTCAGCCTGCTGTGGGACAGACCCAAATCCCAGGCAGCAGCTAAACCTGGCCTCTTGAAGGTGGCTGGCTTGTGAACCAGCACGCAGATGCACACCCTATCTGCACAGGCAATTGCTGCTGCATTTTGCAGCTGTTACACTTTCTACACCCTGCAAACTGCAGGTAGTGGATAGCGTGGCTGAACTCAGTAGCAAAGCCTCTCGCTTTGGACAGGTCCTGCTCCCTTTTTGGAGAAATGAAAATCGACTGGGGACATTCATAATGTATTTAGGAATATACAGGTTTTAACATCACTCTTGTGTAAGAGCACAGTTAATTGTACATGAAACTAAATATATATATATAGAGAGAGAGGCAATAACCTGTATTGCATACTAGTACCTTACAGTAGATTTTGGGGTAAATACTGGGAGCTGCAAATAGAAGTGATTTGATATTGTTTGGCTGAAGACACACCATGCTGTTAAAGGATCTAGTGAAGGCTGTTCAAAGTCAGTGGAAAGTCCTCCACTCTCGTAAATGAGAAGGAAGATTATTTTCTTTTCACAAGTTAACCTCTCAAGTGTAAAGGGAAGAAACAACAAGGTGAGACCTATCAGATAGCTTACTGTAGGAGTAACAGCAGAGACCAGACAACTAGGAATTTGAGAAAGAGCACATTAGTGATTACTGGAAAAGTACATAATGATTATGGCCTTGATCCAGCAAATCACTTAAGTATATGCTTAACTACAAGTACATGAGAAATTGACTTCAATTGTTCTATCACATGCTTAACATTAAGCATATACTTAAGTATTTTGCTTGATTAGGAACTAATCACACTGTTTATTGAGGGTTAGATCATAGTGCCCTTTTGTACAGTGTTTTGAACACTGCATAACCAAGACACTGATGTCCAGGGAGAAAAGTATTCAGGAACTGTTAATCAGAAGGGGGCTGTATATCAGAAAGAAAACCTTTGCACTGCAAATAAGCTTTAGGATAAGCAATAATTTAAAACCTACACATGAAGGCGAAAAGAGATTCCAGTGGTACATAACATTTACCATGACATGCTCCAATCCAATAGATTTACATTATGAAAAAAGACTGTTTGCATAGCAAGAATTACTGTGCTTATCAAGTGTAGGCAATAATACAGCACCAAGTGGTCAGTGAAAACACAGTAGATCTAGGTAGCCTTACAGGTGACAGTTGCGATTTTTTCTGGTATGCTGGTAACCAAGCAGAAGACCAGCAGAGTCCTGGACCCCATCCAGCCTTCTGCCAATTGGCATCAGGTCACGGCACCTTATGAATAGCCCCCCAAGGGCTCCCACAAGGCTCAGCTAGTGAAATCAAGTCCCGTCTGTGTTCCTATGCCAAGGGCAGTCACATCTGGGTCCCCTGGCACAGCTTGCTGTGTACCTGCAGTGCTGTGACAAAAGTCACATTAAAAGCAGAATTGAAAGCTGATGGTTGTTCTTCTCCTCTCTAGAGTCTCAGAGACCACATAAGTAAAAATCCAAGCCCAGTGCTTGCCTTTGGCTATTTAGGTTGGGTGTTTTTTATCTTTGTTTTTTCCTTTTTAAAATTGTGATTGCTGCATGCAGTAATTTCATGCATGCATGCCCTAATACTGCTGGAAATAAATCAATTAGACTACTTGGAATTAAGCAAAATAAAAAGTCTTTACTGTTGATGGATTCATTGGACTTCAAAATTTATTCTGCCCTATTGGTCATTTCCTCCTCTTGAGGGTGAGTTTTCCATATGACCATTGAGTCTGTTCTAGCAGAAGGAGCAAAATTTAATTTTGGCTCAAATGTGTGATTTGCAAGGTGGAAAGTTGGTTGAGACACTTCTATACTAGGTTGGGATTCAGAATTGTGCTTTTCTGTGGACTTCCTACATGATTTATGTAGTCTCTGGGTACATCAGTTCCTCACCTGTTAAAGGACGATCTTGACCTTCCCTGTGTTACAGGAGGGGATGTATATTTAATATTGGAAAGTGCACAGGTACTCTGCTGTGGTGAATAACTGGACTGACTTTTCTCGAGTTTGACCTAACAGGCATATTTTGTAAATCTGCGTGAGGACTTACTGAGAGTCTGATCTTCTGTTGACCATGGGGTACAAAGTCTCACTTGTTCTGATGCTGTTTTCCTGTTTGTTTGTGTAGGCATATCCAAAGCAATACACAACCTCCTCAGGCTCCAGTTCCGCCTCTAGGATATGTATCTGGAAACCTTATCTCAGACTTGGAAACAGATGTTCCAGATGATGATGAGGATGATATTGAAGAAGAAACTGTAGAAATCAGCAGGCCACTGAGAGGTCTAGAGCATACTCCAGGCTCCAGTATGGACAACCTAGACAGCTCTGTGACAGGTAACCAAACACACTAAACATTGACACCAGCTTGTTCCTCACAGTAAAAAACATCATTAATCAAACACTTTTTAAGTGAAAATTTATTCCACTCTATTTCTGTAACATTTAAAATGTGTTAATATTAAACACTAAAGTTAAAGGAGGATTTGAAAATACTTTGCTGCAAAATGATAAGAAAATTCATGAATTTTAAAAAGCTTTAAAGACTTGAAAGAAAACTCAATTATATCCTAGCTTTCATGAAAAGTTCACTCTACTGGAGAAGCAAGTCGGTTACTTAAAAAGGAGGGGGAAGACCTCAGCTTAGGAATATATATTTCAAAATCAGGAGCAGCATAAAAATTTTATCTTAAATCACTTTCAGATATTTTGCTGGGTAAATGCTTTTACAGATGAACACAGGGAAGTTAAAAGACTTCAGAATAAGCACAGTTGGATCGGCACAACATTTGCTTGTAGCGTAAATATAACATTTATGTAGGAAAATGTGTACTTTGAACCTATTTTGTATTGCTGAATTTAGTAATTGTTCCCTTTCTGTGAAGATATTTAATTATTCTGACACATTCCTTCACTGCTTTTCTCCCTTTGCATGCATTGGAAAGTTACAACAGGGATCGTCAAAGGGGAACTAGAAGGGTATGATAACCTAACATACAGAAACTGAATAAATAAAATTGCTGTCGATAAAATATAGTCAGGGAAATATATATATATTTTTTAAAAATACAGACTTTATATGGGCACAATGAACTTTTTCAGGCATCATCATATTTCCCTTCAGGTTGAACTTGGACTTCTCTATAATGTAGTATATCTCTATAAGTATAAGTATAAGTATAAGTATATGTACAGCTTTTGTATAGACCCAAATGTACATAGTGTCCACAGCTCATGACGCCTGGTGGATGCTTCTTCAGTCTCTGATCTCTGTGGAGGGAAGCTAGTTGTTAGCTGCACCTGCAGGGAGACTGGTTCAATAACACATTACTACAACAACACTGCTTATTTTTGTCTTTTTGTGGACTTCACAAATTCTAAAAATTTTGCACCCTTATTTAAACATTGTTATTCTGAAAACACTGCAGGAATATGACAGTGATGGAACATCAATACCTATAATTTCCTTCCCTTTCCCTTGTTAATTAAATAGTGTGTTGCTTTATCCCACTTTCCAGGTTTTCCCTCACCCTAGGGCCAGACTGCTTGCCAATCTAATTAAGACTTAGGAACTGTCGCTCTAATGCTGCAATTTGAAATCCGGATCCAACTGAAGGCTGTGGAGTTAAAGTTTAAATCCCTGAATTCTGAAGGTTAACTTATTAGTGCATGAGTATGTTAAGTCACTTTGCTTGAATTTCTAGTATAATCTCCTTCAGGCTATAATTCTGCATATTTTTGCATATCTCACTAGTGGCTCAGAAACCTTTCCATTAGGAATGCAGTAAGGGTTTTTGCACTGGTAATACAGAAATAAATAAATCATCAGGTTGCTATATATTTTCCGTTTGGTATGTATTGGTGTTGATATATCCGTAAATCAGAAAATGAGTGTTTTGAACATTTACATTTTCACCTAATATTTTGGACCAGCCTACCTAGTGCAAAGTAAGGAACAGCTGTATTTCTGCTCCAATTCAAGGAATTTTGTGCTCATTGCAGTTTATGTTTTTATAAATTACATTCAAGCTTATTTTCTTAATTAAAAATGTTACTTAATTATTGAAATGTTAAAAACCTGCTGGTGGTTTTTTGTTGTTGTTTGTTTCTTTCTTTGGAAGAAATTGGGCAGAACCTGGTAATGTAGACTGAGCTTGTATGTAAGGTTATTTAAGTGCAGACCCACTTGTCCCTACCACCTTTTTGATGTTGTTTCATCCAGCTGAAAATTAAGGTTTTTCTTTTGCTTTTTCCTTTGCTTGTTTAATTCCTGGCTGGATCTGTTCCTTGATCTGGTTCACTGCATGGCAATGTGTTTGTCAGCACTGCAGGAGGGGGCTATGCAGCCAGAAGGCAAGCAAAATGACAGGCTTCCCCAATAGCTTATAGCCAACACTTACATCGGCTTAAAACAATTAGGAAACTATAGCCTTGGCAAAATACATCCAGCAAGTTAGTCTAAATAATCTATAAAATCGCAAACTCTCATAATAAGAAAGTGTCTGTTTTCCTCGGTTACTGTGTGGGCAAAACCTTAATTTTCTGAGCTGGGCTTGTTTTTTATTAGTAGGCAGAAGGAAATTGCTTGTTTTACTTGGGGGAATTGTTTTAAAGGAGAATTTTAATTTTGTGTATCTGTTTCTGTTAACCTGTCCAGGTTGCATTTACTAGTGTTAAGGAGGGTATAAAACAAATTGCATCCATTGTTTCTAAGCTGTTTCTCATTCTTTAACTTGATTGCTTTTAGAATACTGTAGAAGAACTTTTTTTTTTTTTTTTTTTTTTTTTTTTTAACTGAGATAATACAATCTGCTTCTTCTTTTCATTGGGTTTTTGATGATTTAAACCAGCACCTTCCTAGGAAACTATTTACTACATTTTCACTTCTTTAAGCATTACATTATATCAAACAAATGGAGGCAAATGAGAACAGCTAACCTGGAAGAAGCAATATTTCTGTATATTTTTAAACATGTTCTGTGAGTGTAGTGCTTGTAGTAAAACTGGATTGGCATTCCTCAGTTGAGACTTCCCCAGAATAGAGTTGCTGTACAATGAGCAGGATGCGTTTCCTCACTGTTAGCACGCCTCAGCGATGGCTCGAAGACACCCACGCCAGGAGTGCAACGGTACTTTGTTCTTCATGGCTGAGCTGAGACTGAGGTTTTCATCCAATGCCAAACATGGGATTCTCAGTGGGGAAACACTGGCACTGGGTGAACCGAGCTCAGACTGCTAAATTTCTCTGAAACCACAGTGTTGCTCTTATAAACTGCTTAAAAGTCAAATTGCCTTCCAGGCTCTTGAGTTTTAGTTACAGCTAACTGAAGATTCAGACAGGGATTTAATCTGCGTTATTAAGCTTTTCTCTTTGCAGGTGGCAGAAGCATAACACTGACACGTCTAACAGAGTGAACAGAAAGGAGGAGTACACAGTAACTGTATCTTAATATTTTTCAGATATTGCAAAGAAAATTCAAAGAGGGCAGCTTAGGTTTGGATGTTTGTAGAATGGAATAAGAAATCAAAGTCAATATTTTGATTTGTTCCCAAACTAGTTTGCTAGGATACTAAGTTCCTAGTTTGGATTTAAAGACTAAACAAAACAAACAAACAACAACAGCTGAAAAGCAGCTGTAAAACTTCTGCTAACTTGACTTTTTGTTCACAATCATTTAGGGTTCTTTTTGCTTTCACAGACACATTGAAATGCGCTTTTTCTTTTGCTTATTTTTAGTGTTTACCTTTATAATGAATTGCTGTGGAGAATTATGGCATGAATGGTCATGAAGAGTCTTATATTATTCTACATTTATAGACTTAATTGCTTATAATGAATATATGAACTTATTTTTTTTCCTAATGAAATGACAGAAGAACGCTAGGTTTTGTTAGATCAAATTAATGCTGTTAGGGGGCTTCTTTAGTCTTCCCATTATCTTTTCCTCCCCCAGCTCCACCAGTGAAGTTAGTAGTTCAGTCCTAGTGCGTTTTTACCAAGGGTAGAGATACACCCATTAACTAGCATGGAAATTAGAACAGGCCCTCTTCCTCCCTGGCTGATATAAACTAATAGAAGCAGAGGGATATTCTTGTAACGAGTGCCATTGCATACAGATAGAAAAACATTTTTTTTTTTCTTAATAAAATTATCAAGATTTGAAATTATAAAGATTGCTATAGGTTATATAGCTCAGTAAGGAAAAAAGTCACTTATTTGGCATGTTTTGGTCTTGATTAAAAGAATCAGTGATCACTGTCTGTATGGAAAAGTTGTTCATTCATTGTGTCTGAGCACAAATGGAATAATTCTTGGAAATTACACAAAATCATTTTTGTGAGCCATATTTTACCATGTCAGAGTTCAGTATTTGTATTGACTTGGTTAGGGATGCCTATTGCAGAAGATTCTATTTTATAAGCAGACAGATTGCATTTAATAGGAAGAATGTGTATCATGCATTAAATATGTGCTCGGAAAATAGGAAACTTCTAGTTTTTGTATCTCATAAAAATGGTAATGCAACAATTAGCAGGGTCATATTATAAAGCACAGACTTTACTCTAGCTTAATGGATCTAGGGATATGCATTCATCAGCAAGGATGGATTTAGCATAAAACGACATGTAAATGAATTGATGACTGATCATAAATTAATTTTAGTGCTGAAGAAGTAATTGAGACACAGCAAGATGCCACTTTATCATAGTATTTTACAGCTCAGCAACATTTGAGCAACTACTTAATGTTCTGTGTGCATTTCTTTTCTAACAGCTTGAATAAATTTGAGATTTTTTTGTGCCTTTCAGCAATATGGAAACCAAAAAATCTAAAAAGATTGAAAATGCAAACACAAATAAATTTGGCTAAGTGGCATAAATTCATTTTTCATTAAATGGTTATGAAGGACATTAATTATGGTTGGGCCTCTAAAGTGCCAAATATGTATATGTGTTTTGACTCCATTTATTTAGAATTTCCTATCCCCACATAAAAAATTTCAAATAATAATGGTTTATTTTAGTTGTATACATTTAATATTTGGGACTTCTCTGGGGAAGTATAATGTAAAGTATAAGTCCAAGCTGAATTTTTGAAGTATGATCACATTTATTCTGCATTCAGGAGTTTCCATTATTCATGTTTATTCTAATGGTACAATGACTACTGCCCCCTGTTATTTCATCACTTCCACTAAAATTACTGGTCATTCCTTCTTTATAATCATGACCAAAGAGGTCAATGGCTAGAGGAATTCTGTAACTGATTTCAGCTGGAGTAGCATCAGCCCCCGGGGACTTCATCCACACCTCACAAACCTGAGCAGTCTGGTCCTGTTCCATCAAAAAACCTGCAGAGGAATATGGGCCTTACTTAACATTAGCATGTGCTTAATGGTCTTATAAAGGAAAGCACATAAGCATGCCCATACAAGTCCCAGTTAACATCGGTTGTTAACTTTAAGCATGCATGTAGAGTTTTGTGTATCAGAAGAATACCAAATGGAATTTTCAGAGATGTTAGGTTTGTTGTGAACAGCTTTTATTTCACAAGTGCATTAGATTTTTTTTTTTAATTATTTTTTGCTAAAGTAAAGCAAGAATACATCTTGCAAAGAAAAATAGTTTTTATTGTAGGCAAAACACCACTAAAAGCTGTACTGTGCAGCCTACAAGAAGCTAGCACCTCAAGTCCCCCTACCTTTCCCTGAGAGCAAAGAAGCTTTCTGTTTGCGTTAGCACCAGGAGATATTTTATGGAGCAAGAAAACAGAGTTCAACTTTTCACAGAGTTGATTTTGTTCCACATAAAGCATTTACTGCTGCTGTCAGCAAGAGTAAAATTTACAGTTGCCAGAAAGCGTAAAAACTCAAATGTGCTCTTGGAGAACACATAGTGAGTTGCATGTAAAGGAGACGCTAAAAGCCTATTTCATTCCATTTGCAAATGCATAGTTGATCTGAAAGGGATGTCAGCATCTCTTATCCTGCCTTTATTCAGAGAGAAACAAATGTGCATCTGATTTGGGAAAACAAGAGTCTGGTGGACGCCATTAGAGAAGGCATCCCCATGTGCACAAGGTGAACACAGCTACGTGGTGGCCTGAGGGGCCTGGGCTGAGCTGCAGCAGGCCCGTGCCAGCTTGGCCATGTCCACACCCCTGGAGGGCAAACATGGGCAGTGTGAATGAGTGGAAATAATGAGAATTTACTGGGTTAGCCGCCTGGTCACACACAGCTGTGGATGATGACAGCTTGCTGACTTGAGCAGTTACGAAGATCTTTGCTTCAGTTTGCAGTCTGCAGGTGGCCCAGCAACCAGAAGTCATGTCATTGTTTGCTTTAGTTGTCATCTGCATTGTTGTCCTCATCCAGTATAGCTCATGTCCATGCCAGAATTGAGCCATGCTTCCAGCCTGACAGGCACTGCCTCCTCATGCAGCTGATGGAGGCACGGCGAAGGGGAAGCGACACATAAGCAGAGCGCCTGTTGGTGCTTGCTGTCCATGGGAGTGCAGAGGAGGTCAGGAACAGGGCTTGTCTAGAGAGTTAGCCTGAAAAACTGGCAGTCTGAGGACAACGCTCTACTGATAATTAACATTTTGGTGTTGTTAAGAAAACCCGACATGGCTGTGAGTACGTAAAGAGAGAGATGTATGCACACGCATTGGACAGAGCATTATGGACATTTGCAGATTTTAAGTATATTTCATACTTAAAATGTGAACTCTTTTTTCAGCTGGATTGCGCCCTTCTAAGAGCAGATGAAAAATAACAACTCCTCCTAGATACACCTTAAAAGTGTCCCATCCAAATGATCACATGTATTATATGTTATGCAACAGCTCAGTGGCTGGTTAGCAAATGGACAAAGCAATGTAAGCAAATGGAAATTCAACCTTAATTACCTTTAAAAGGTCCTCCAGTGTATTAGAAACCTATGTATATTCATGCATACTCTATTCAATATGCATTTCCATATGCATCTACATGGAGAGAAGAATCATATAAAACCCCTGGGCCCTGAAACTAACAAAATACATTGTAAATTTTCAGCACCTGAATATCTTTGATATCTGTAAGTCTAATCATATTTTATGTTTCAGCTTGTGCTTACATATTTTGCAGGATGTGTTGATAAGCAATTGTTTGAAAATGTCCTCAGCTATAGCATTTAATTTTCTTACATCTGCATGAAGTGTTTTATCTCTAGTATGTCTTTTCATACACTATCGGAAACTCTTACTAAGACTTTTTACTCTCCATTCTCTATGATGTTCTATCACACTTTGATTGTTAGTTCAGAAACTGTCTTCTCAGAGGAAATTCAGTTTTAGCCTTCCCTTGCTGTTATCTAGGCTTCCTTACATCTGTCTCGATCAGGTCGAGTCTGTTTGGAAAATAACAATTCTTTGTGTGCTCCTGGCAAGCAGAATCAAACCCTGTCACTCTGTTGCACTTAACACACTTTCTGCCTGTCAGACCTCCATAGACCTCTTCAGTTAGTTTATTTTCTTGTATCTTAGGAGTGTATGGACTTTTGTTATTGTAGCCCACCACTTTGATGACATTAAAAGATTCAGTCACTGCCACATCACAAAATAATCCATTGTTCTCAGGCTGTTTGATGCAGCATGTTACAGACTAAATTTCAGTATTCATTTATTGTACTCATTTCTTATTTTTTCAGTATATTTTATATTTTACATAATGTATGTAGTTATATATATAGCTATTTAGCCTATCAGTTTGGTTCTATTAAGTGGGTCAGCATTGATTTACTAGTTAACGATTTCAAACAAAATAATAATTTATTGTACAAATATTAAAAGAGCTTTGAAGACCATGACTTATACTGCTGTACATCTTATGTATATTCACATAAATTCACCTGTGCTTACTGAATAGTAAAGTCAAGGCCATTATGTATCTTCCCATGTGTTGTCATATTTTGGAAAACTGGTTCTCTGCAGATCTTCATTGGTTCACTGGGATTTTTCTCAACATATGTACACCACTTTTTAAAAAGCAGCCTTCAGGTATTATAAGATGAAGAGGAACCTGTGCCATCTCAGAGCAATAATACTCTATGTCTACATGGTGCTGTGCAATGCCATGTGGTAACTTAGGTCCCAAAAGCAGTGTGGTAGCTTTGTACTTTAACTGGATTTGGTAACTAATAAGTGAGGCTGCCCTGTTCCTGGAGCAAAGCTAGGTATTTGGTGCTAGCTGCATATCATATTCTTTGCCTCATTTTCCACTGCACGTTGTAGAATTATCCAGTGATATTTATGCATGATTTTCAAAGTACAAAACGCCATCAAATCCATCTGTAACCTCAAAAGAAAGAGAATTTCAGTACTTCCAAAAAACTTGAACTCAGTGATGACTTCAGAAAATACATTTTGTACTATTGATAGGTCCTTTGTGCATTGAAAAAAATAAAAAAATATAAGTGAAGAGTAAAATATGATTCCTTCCCTCAGTGTTTTGCTCTTCACATTTTAATTATGTCAAGATTTCTATATTTCTTTTGTTTTTGTTTTTTTTTTTTTTTCCCACTGGTATCTGTTTTTCTGTCTCCATTTTTATGATGTTGTTATCACTTTCCTCTCCTGCAGTGGTGGTAATCTGTGTAACTAGAAGGTATGGCTCACTGAGTGACTCAGTATTCATTTTGAGTGTATATTTGCTCTGCTCTTGAATGTCTATTTCTAACCTGTTAAAAAGGAAATTTTAATCCCCCAGAATTAACTGCCTTACATCAATTTTGTTTGGGCCATTAAGATTGCTCATCTGTTTTAAGGTTTGTTTGAGAAAATGACATAATGCTGGTCTTGTTCAGGATAGCTTTTGAAGCCTATGTCTGACTTCAGCCATATCTGCTGAGACATACACTTGTGCTGTCCTAAATTAAGACTTCATTTTGCAAATATTGAACTAGATGCTGTTGTAAAATAAGTCAAGTAAAAAAAAAAAAAAAAAAAAGTATTAATTTCATTCTCAGGGAAAATATACTAACTTTAAAAAAAAATTAATAGAACTGTCATGTTTGTAGAGTATATGTATCATTTTGTTTACAGGATGAAAGCTACATGGAACAAGCTATGAGTGGGATCCCATTTAGTTTTGATAGTGCTCTTTTATATCAAGTTGTGTCAAATAAACTTTGGGTTTCCTGTTGAGAAAGGACATATTAAATGGGTCTTTAACCATTAAATGAATACTGCTCTTTTGTACGAAGCGTTGTCAAAGTAACTTTGAGTTTCCTTTTGAGAAAAAACATATTAAGTCAGTCTATAAGCTTTAGATGATCAAAAAAATATCAAATGTGTACAACTCACTAGACCCCTACATTTGTTTTTAGGTTCAATGGTAAATGGATGGGGTTCTGCGTCTGATGAGGACCGTAACTTTTCTAGTCATAGATCTAGTGTAGGTAGCTCCTCAGATGACTCGATCTTTACCAGCGGCAGTTTTGCACAAGCACTGGTTGCAGCAGCAGATAAAGCTGGTTTTAGGCTGGATGGAACCAGCCTGACAAGAACAGGTTTGTAGACTCAAAATTGATGCTTTCTGCATGAAGGGTGTCTCTGCCTGTTCTTCTCTTCTTTTCAGTGAACCTGCGTTTCACTTCACATTTGTCTAACATGCATGTAGTAAGGTGGATGGAGATATTTTTATCAGTATATTTTAAATGAAACCTTACATTATGTTTCATTTTAGTCACTTGAAGAAATGAATAGCACAAGCTTCTAATCAGCACCTCTAGTCTGCTGCTATTTCTCTTTATGCTGACTCCTCTATAAATTTACTGACATATGCTCTGTTTAATATTTCAGTGAAGAGATCACTAATTCTGTGATGCAGTCTTTGATGATTTCATTTCTGCAATGTCTCCTCACAATCATTTACATTTTCAATGATGAAAATCACATTTAAACTGTTATCTCCATCTCTGCTTTTCTGTTGCATCTTCCTGCAAAAAAAAAAAAAAAATAAATGTATTTTTCTGTGAAGTTTTTCTAAGCATGGGGGTGGAATGGTGTGCTTTTTTTATTAACAATATGAACTGTTTAAAAGTATTTTCAATCAGCTGGCTTTAAAAATATTTAATTCAATAAGTTATTATATTTTGATTAAATTTAACTTTAATTATGCCAACTGAATTAGCCAAGTTAAATGTAACACAGGTAAAATGGCTACTACTTTTGAAAACAATCAATCTTATCTTCTGGAATGAACAAATGAAAAGTAAATATAATTTTGTTCATAGTTTTAAAGCTCCTTGTTTTATTTTTAGGAAAAAAAAAAAAAAGAAAAAAGCAGAAAACCTTACTTTTAAATATTTGTTACAAAGAATATGTTTGCATTTGCTCAGTCTTATTGAAATAGCAAAATACCTAATTATTTAAATCCAAACAACCTAACAGCAAAGTATGAATTTGGATCATATCTTTTGTTATACTCTCTCTTCCTATTCCTACCCACAGTTCCCATAATATTCCTATCATTTAAAATTTTTTATTATTTGTCTTGTATAAAGTCTATCCTTCAGTAAAATATGTGCATTCAGGAGAAATGTTTCCAAATGATAGGGATGATAACTGCTGGTTTTCTGCATACAATGACTTCATCACAAACACTGCCTTTTAGGAATGAAGAAAAGAATCCATGGTCCTTTGCCACCAACAAACTACAGGGTGAAATTCCAGCTTTTTTAAAAATCATTGAGACCTTTCCCATTGAGCTTGGTTGGACATAATCATCCTTAGAATCTGGCTATTTTACTGATAAAAATATATTTACTCATTTACTCATTTATTTCTTCGAATAGTGGGACATTGACTGAGTAAATTTGTCGTGTCATTTAAATAAAAAGAAAAGAAAGGCTGATGTAAATCTTCAGCCATCTACTACAGGCAAATGGGGTGAAACAATAACTTAAAATTAGTGTTTTGCTTGAAGAGTCTCCTAAACAGTCTTGAATGAAAGGAGCATATCCTTCCTGACCTTTTGATTTTTGTGTTCTTTATGGCCTCGATAAAAATAATGCAAAGTTTCACCCCAACTTAATGCCACTTGTTTCAGTCCCTCTGAGAAGTACAGTTTCCACCACAAACATGCACATAATGAAAATATATGGGCATACAAACACAGAGACACTTTTAAAGATGATTTCTTATCATAGGTATGTAAATGCAATCTGCAAGAATGGGATGAGAGCTCTCTTGTCAGTTATATTTTCTTAGCTTAATTAGGTCACAAATGCACTTAAACTGAGCACTTACATGTAACTCCATGGATAGGTTATTAGAGTTTAGGGTACAAAAATGTATTCTACTGTTGTGGCTGCCTTTTTATTGCCTTTTTATTCTCTTAATGATCCAGAGGCTAAAGTGAAACAGAAAGCACCTATAAGGAAACAGCCCTCCCTTTTTTTCCCCCACAAAAATATCAGCAAATGGAAACAACTCCACAAGGCTTACTGTAGTTTCATTATGATATGATACCTCCCAGGGCAGTGTGATCAATCAGACCTGCCTATTATGGATCTGCTGTACCACAGTAAATCCTTCATAGTGCAAAATGGTGTTTTGCAGTGGAGTAGCAGCAGAATTATTTCTGTTCCTTGCTCTGGAGGAAAACTGAAGCTCCAGACTCTTTACTCCTTTGCAGTTGGGACAGTTATTTTCTTCCCTTCAAAACAGCTGTAAAATATTCTCACTGATGTGAAAGGAGAAGTCCAACTTGATAGCCTCACATGGGTGTGTTTGATTGCCAAGCATAAAAGGCTCTTGTAAATCCAAGCACAGGGCGTCTCTCCTGCAAGACACTTTGATTCAATTTTCCAGAAACCATTGTATGATTTGCCAATGTAGTTCAGCCAGTTTTCCTTTTAACACCCATGGGAAATTAAATCAAGAATTAGGGGATTCATCCTTGTCTTCATTTGCACACACTAAATCTGCTGTAGAATCTGACGCTGCTCAGCAGTTCTTCCTGGAAGGGCTGCATACAAAAATAAAATGCTGTTATCAGATATTAGGTGCATTGAAAGATGTGTTTTGGGAGCCCTCACACCATCTGTATTTGCCCCATGTCTGATTTAGGTCAGTGCTATTTATTTTCCTTCATTTTCATGGAGGGATAAAAGAGAGAGTTTTTAGTGTATATATTTTTTCCAAACCAACTTTCTGAATTAATAATCACATTTCTTTACTCAAGAGAATAAGTGTGAAGGTTCTTCATCCAGCACTGACTAGTTGTGCTTGGATGTTGCAAGTTTATTTTTACAAAATGTCTGTGTAGCGAAATGTGAGCTAGGATGGAATTTCAGGCTAAAATCTGAATTTCTTTACATTAGTGTCCTTTTTTTTTTTTTTTTTCCTTTTTTTTCTTTTTCTTTTTTTTTTTTGTGTTTTTAAACAAGATCTTTGATATTTCGTCTGTGTTCATCTACTCTTTTATCCTTATCTATGAAACAAGGGCTTGATCACTTGTCTTTGTCTGGCTGCAGCTGTGCCAGCTATAGAGGTTGGTGTTTCCAGCCTTCAGCCCAAATGCTTATTACTGCTTTCTCCCATCTCCAGAATTAGCTGCTTGGGTGGGCGTTCTGCAACCCATTTCAGTTTAAATGAGCCAGGTTATCAAAGGCATACTGTTCATATTCTTTAAGTTCAATTTGCTTTTTTTTTTTTTTTTCGGCAGAAGAGTTACAAAAAGTCCGTGTGAATGGTTCAAATGTGGTGACCTCTGGCAGTGACATGCAGCTGGGAGGCAAGCCAGCCTAAAAGCAGGGTCCTCCTAAGGGTGCACATCAATCAGAAGATAACTGATCAGGCCTTAGGTAGTCAGAAAAAATCTGAAGTCAAATACAGAGGTGTTATTCTAACATGGACTTATTAATGCTAAGTAGCATGTTAGACTATGGCTACATTTTTCACTTTGCCCTCTTATTGCAGTGAGAATATTTAAAATAGTATAGTAGGTAGCATTTTACTCCTGGTTAGGCTTATCTAAATCCAGTTGTATGTGGTGGCATGCTGGAAGTAAGCGTGTCTGTTACAATGCATGCAAACATGCCTCTTCCAGAATTTTGTCTCTTTTAAGTTTTTTAATGAAAAAATGTAACTCACAGGAGGATAGGCTCTGGTCTAAGTTAACTAGAAGATAAAGCAGCTACATAGCTTAGGAACAGTTGATCAGAAAAACAACAAACAGCCATTTTGTCACTTTCCACCAAATCTCAGAGTATTTGGACCTATACTTGCACTGACAGAGCAGAAGTTCTGACTGGTTTATAAGCTTTCCCCTGCAGAGGAGGTTAAAGAAAGTAATAATTTTATATACAAGTTCTAAACAAATTAAAGCGTTAACAGCACTGAGATGCTGGTAAGGACAACATACAGAAAGAAAAAAAAAGGGGAGGTGGGGGGGAAAGTCAGTGATACTTAGTTTTCTCAAATATTAAGTAATGAACAAGCCTAGTTACGTTAACTGAATAAAAATATCAAAATAAGAAGTGGAGTAAATGAACTGTGCTACTGCAGTTTCTGCTGTGATACTTATCATGACCTACTCCATAGAACAGCATCAAAGATGGTTTTAAAAGAGAAATCATGTAGTTTGTTTAGTCTACGTATCAAAACATCTGAGGAATAAATGCATTCAGAATGCATTGTATTTAAACACACAAAATACAGAAAATGAACAGGAAAATTTTACCTTTTAAATTCCATCTTTATTTCTCAAGAGAAGAGAGCCCTTAATTATACAAAGCTGCACTGCTACATAGTTTGCAAAACCAGTAATGTTTATCTCACTGGAGTTACTCCAGATATACCATGCACGTGGGAGCCCCTAAAATGAGAATCTGGCTCAGCAAACGTGAAGGTGGAAGGCAGGAGGAGATAAATTTGATATGATTGCAGAACTGTTTTCCTTCCCTGCTGAAGGCTGAGGAGTTGTTATGACACATCTGTTCTGAACGCAGAGCAGGTAGGAGTTTCATGGCGTGCAGTAGTTTTAGCACAACAGATGGAATGACTTTAATTATAAAAGTAAAGACAAAAGAATGCCAAGTTTCTCACTTCACTTGTAGTGTAGTTTAAGCAATTGTCATCAGCAGGTACCTCGTGGGGACACTTGCTTGCCTCTGAGAGTTAGACCCTATTTAATGTTTCATAACAGACATTAATAGAACAACAGCCTGTTTCAAGTCAATAATATATTTTTTTTTCATTTGGTTTCTCTTTTTCTAGGCAAAGCATACCCTTCCTCTCAGAGACCTCGGCCAAGCAGTCCTTTTTCTACTGACAGCAACACCAGTGGAGCTGTCAATCAGAGTCAGAGGCCGAGGCCCACTAAAAAACACAAGGGAGGCCGGTTGGACCAACCCCCCTTGCCTCATCGTAGGGAGGGAATAACAGACGGTAAGTGTGGTGGTGGGGAACCCCTGGTGATGGGCTGCAACAAGCGGGTGTGCAGAATGGAGAAGCATAAAGCTCTCTTTTAAGGCATGTCCATTACCGTGAATTACTTGTTCTGTAAAATAGGGTCCCCAGCTTGTCATGTTGGCAGTATTGCAGCACTAGCAGTGTGGAGCCTAGTTAAGTGACTCTTCAAGGAGCTTTTCTTTGTTTCAGCTCTGAACTAGTCAGCATCTCTAAGTTTTTTCAGTATAAATCTTATGAGAAAATAACTGTATGGGTTGACATTAAAACATGACCCATGGGTAATTTTACATTAAATCTAAGTAGCCACCATCAGCACTAGCAGCAGATAGTGAATTCCTAAGAAGAAACGTGCAGCCAGTCCACAGTACTCTGTTTGGTTTGTTCTGTTTTTTATAGTGACCCACAGCAATAATAATACGTGCCACACTTTCATGTGAGGCATGATTCTGCCTCACATCTTGTCTGTCCTGCTTCATTCCTGAAATTCACTGACATCAGTGACTTTGTTTTCCTCTTTGACATCTGCATTTCTCTCTTACTACCGCTTTCAATCTAGAAATTTCAGGTGTGTCTGCTCTGCTCTTCTAATCACTAAGATCAGCTCAGCTTTCTATTATCTTTGTCTACCCCATCTTGAGTTTGGCAAAAGATGCAGTTGCTGTCTGTTACTCTTTGAGGAGGGCTGGATAGGAAGGTGGCCAGCTGGCTACCTCCTCCTCTTCTCTTCTGATCCAACTGGTCACTGTAAGCATTGAAATGATCAGAGGGGACAAGTAGGCAAATGGAAAATGGTGTTAAAGGAGCCACCAAGGATAACTGTAATGCCGAGCAGATGGGGACGTGATCACATTCCTCATGCTGACCTCTCTTCCAGAGTACAGGGCTGGGCGATTCTGAGAGCTCAACTGTTCCACTTGCCTCAGTGGCACTCCTGACACTGGCTTGACCATGGAAGCTGGTGTGATGCCAGTGAGTCATTCTCCTAATTTTTAGTACATCTTGACAATCTTCCAGCATATGTGGAAGGTGTAAAATAAACAAACAAACAAACAAACAAAAAACACCTTTAGATTTTAGAATAAAAGTCCTCTGTATTCTAGTAAACACTGCTTGAGAATCCCTTCACTGTCTTCTTCTTTAAGGTAGCATGTAATAAATAGATTTGATAGAGAGTATATTTAGTATGATTTATTTATTATGTATTTATTACTCTAGGTGCATGTAAAAATATATTAACACTATGCAAGCTGGACTGTGGCCATTAAAACCACCACCGCTCCCCTCTCAGCTGTGTTTGTCAGGTGTATAGATAAAGTTTTGCAATATGTCTGACAGATTCCCTGTTTGTCAGACCACAGAGGTGGAAAACAGGTTCCAGATGTGAAAGTCTTTACCAGAAAGGTTATCGTTATATCTCAAGTTCTGAGACTCACCCTCCCTACCATATAATTTGAGGAAAGAACTCAAGATAGCTTAGACCCTACTCGTATGGTTTTGCATTGGTTTAAACATGAATGCCCTCCACTTCTGGATATATTCCAGAAACCTCCATGCTTCAGAGATCTATTAAATAGATGTGTCTAGGAGAATAGTAAGTAGAAGTTCTGGGTGTTGCTTTTGGTGTTGGCAATACTCTTTCTGTGAATATATTAATTCAACCCTGGCATATCCTGTCACACTGAACTATGAACCTTTTGGGCCACAAATTGTGCATACATGTGTGTTTGTAATACACTAAGTATGCTGGGACTTTAATCTTTTTTCTTTTGTGTACTATTACTATAGGAATATATATCAATAAGGTGATTATCAGAAGACTAATGGGAATCTAACTCAGGTCATGAGGCAGAAGTGTGACTCCTTAGGGAGTGACTTCATCATAAAATCTGACATTGTTTTGAATTGGTGAAAGAGAATGGATTTTAAGATTTATTTAAAGAGAGGAATCTTCTATGGTCTTTGATTTATTCGTTATGAAGCATTAATCTTAGTGGAGTTTCTTTAGTATATTTGAGTCAGACCACCAGTGTTATGCCCTTATCCTCAATAATCAACCACTCAGGCATAGGCAGTAACAGTAACAACTTTTGTACACTGTTAGCTTAAAATTTGTCTTTTATAAACCTAATTCAAATGCTTACTGTATGTACTAAAAATGTATAATGTACTAAAATCATAGAGCATCCTTTCTCATTCCCTCTTACCACAGAAACAAACAAACACAAAGAGTATTCTTTTTCCATCTCAAGTGTTACTGAATATGAGTCATTAAAGTGTAAAGGCAAGCTAAATTTGCAAAAGAACATTTGTCAATTAATGAAGCTAAAGATTGCTGCTGCCACCTGTACGTATGTAAACAAACTAAATTTAGGAACCTCTGGTATACAGAAATTAAAAATGGGAACTGGGTGCTTTGTGTAGAATATTGCAATGTAGTTAACAAAATGTGCAATACTACTTTTTTTAAGCTGCTGTTAGGAAAAAAAAAAAAAAAAAAAAAAAAAAAAAAGAGGAGAGCCTGTGACAGATCCAGCAGTTCTGAGCTCAAATTCAGGCCAGTTTATTCAGCCTGGGCCTTCCTGATTTTAGTGGGAAGCAGGAAGCATCACTGTATGTTTTCTCTTGGTCTTGAGATGTCTACAGTCCATTCCCTTATTACTGCTTCCCCTTGGATTTCTCACATGAGAACACACTTGGTTTGTCAGTCTTATTCAAATTCCTAGCTGGATGAGTTTTAGCATCCTGTGTTTAGAGCTTATCACATATTGGATATGTCATTTTAAATCTCCATTTCAAGTAAGCTCCAGCTATGTCCTTTCTCTGCCCTTTCTAGTACACTTCCTGAGCACTTCTTCCTTGTTAACTGTAACCATGTGGGATAGTGCAAAAGACCTATGGAACTGTAATGTTTAGTGTGTACCACACAGATCCCAGATGTTGTAGGCATATGAGGATACAGCTTCATGCTTACTTTTGACACAAATCCATACAAATCTCCTAAAAGCCTCTTTCTTAATTTCCTTCAGTCTAAAGTCAGAATCCTCTGGAGACTGACTCTAGATTGAATCATTATATTTGTCCTCCTGTACAACTTGGTTTTTAACTTCCCTATTCTAAAAGACTGTGGAGACTACAGAAAGTCCACAGAGGAAGTTAAAAACTCTTCCTTGGTTGAACATGGTGTTAAAAAAAAAAAAAAAAAAGAGAGAGAGAGAGGAGTAATAGAGGACATGTAGTTATGGATTAAAATGGAGAGCTGTGACTTAAGATTCCTATTAACTTTCCCACTGTCTTGCTATTGTGTATTACAGATCAATTTTTGCTAAGGTGTGCTGTAGATAAGTTGTTTACCTACTGATGCTAGAAAGTAGTTCAAAGACTTATTAAATGTAGCAGTAATTATCACCCCTAGGAAAACAAATGACTAATACAGATAGAAAGAGATGTTCTTATACTTCTTGGTTTTATAACTTGCTTTTCTTTTTTAGTTAATAATGAGAGGTTGAGCCTAAGCTTGACTGATGCCTGAATCATTTGGCCAATGTTCTGCCTTCTAAAGGAAAGCTGAAGTAATCCCAAACCAAACATCCATCTGCCTCTGATAAGGCACTCTGATGTCCTACAGCTTCTCAGTCACAATCCCTTCACTACTAAATCAATAAGACTGTCATTGCCCCCTTCCCCCTCACCCCTCCCTTCCTCGATACACTTATAAAATTGCCTTGCAAGTCTGATAATCCTTCCATTAGATGCTACAAGTGGAAGTTTGGATGGCATCCCACTAGCCTAGGAAGTTACTAGCTCAATATGGATTTTCAGGTGTTTTACCTGGCACCTGGAAGATTAATGTCTTGTAAATGGAAGTTCAGTGACAATCAGTGACATTTATCTTTACTGAAAATCCTCCTGAAGTCCCTAATTTTCTACATTCAAATCTTTTCTGGAATGATTGACATTATGGAATGAGTTTGCTTGCCTCTCTGTGGTAATAAGTCTGCCTGTTAGGGACTGAGAGGACTAAGTCATCTGATCTCTGTTACCCTTTAGTAGCAGCTGAAATCCCAGTCATTAGCCATCATGTATGTACAGACTTACAAGTGTGTGCTGAGACATATAAATGTCTTTTGCTGGGAAGAGAGAGGATAGGTAGGGAAAGGCAAGACTTCTCTGTGGCATTGGAGGAAGAAAATCATAATTCTAGATGCATGGGGTCTTTATATATGCTCTGACAAGGTAACAGCATATTTGTTAACTACACCTAAGGCAGATCTGCAGCATAACACCTGAGTTGTGGAACAAATCAAAAGACACATTGACACATGGAGCTCTCTTGCAGCTTCTTTTATTAAAAAGGAAGGGTAGGTCACATTAACATGTGACAATCAACCTCAGTAAAAAAGTGAAAAAGCAAATGGTTTAGTCAGGTGATGGTTGGCTAGAATTATTAACCTCCTTTACAGATCTTCTCAGACATATCTAGCATAGTTCAGTAAGCCTGTACTCAGACTGGAGACAGCTTATATTAATTCTGTAGTACCTGTAATCCTTCTAGAATTGTAGAATTGTGTGAAGCTTCATCAGAAAATGACATTTATTTATTTATTTATTTAATTTCAGCTACCTCAGCCACAGGTCTAAAACACCCAAAGAACTTTACAAACACGGTTTTTCATTTCATATCTATTCTTCGAGCAATTATTATGACAATTTTGTGGATATGTAAAAGCAAGAGTCAGGTTAACAGCAAATCGACAGCATAATCCTACTGTAATTCCATGAGTAACAGCTAGCTCTAGAACACGCAGGACAGTTTAAGTACAGTCTTTCCTTCTCAGTATCTAATTATTAACAACTATTAGATTGAAATTGCTGAAGAAAGTTACTGTATGTTAAGTTTAATAATGCAATAATTTCAACTTTTTTTTTTTTGGTAGTGATACTACTATTTAAAAATTCTGTTTATATTAAACTAAAAATTTTATCTTGGAAAATTGCATTGTCCAGTGACATGTTATGACCGTGCTTATTGGATTCAATACATCTCCATTGCTTATACATCACAACTTCAGTAATATCTATTTCAGATTGCATAAGCAGATGCCAGTTGTTCTGTACATTAACTGGTTATGATTGCAATAAAATCAGTTATAAGAAATGCCATTTTGGAAGCCAACACTATAAGCGATTTTAACATTGGCAAGCTCCCATACTCTCCCCCTTCCACCTACATTAACTCAAGCATAATCATTGTCATGAAAGGTCACATCTATATTCATAACTAAAAATTTCTCAAATAAACTAGATCGGCAAATAAAGAATACACCAAGCTGGCTAGCAGATTGTTATAAGACCATTCTAGCCAGAAGATAGTATCTTAATCTGGGATATAACACTTCAGCTCTTAACAAATATACAGAGGCAACATTGGATACAACTTCTTTCTCTTTTAGACACAAATAACCGACACATCTGCACTCCGCAACTTTGGAAGCATTTGTGCCCCATATGTAGGAGACAGAAATATTACCTCTAACAGCAAGGACATGAATCTTCATATAAAGCTGAAATAGAGGCTTCAAAATAAATTAGCTTCAAAGGTATCCTCAACTATATATAAAATGAGTTTAAGTCTCGCTAGGATTATGAAAATCAGCCCTGTCTACAAGTAAAGGAGAGACTTATTCTTCTATGCCTTTTGAATTCCTTGATGAACCTTCAGAATACGAATGTACAAAATACTAGAAAGTGAGGTGTAACCATACCTAGTGTAAACTAACATAGATTTAGTGAAGTTAGTGAGGCTGCATGGATTTATTTGGCTTATGCATTGGCCAAAACTATAATTAAACAACTATTCTAAATATAAAACAGGTAGCTTATATGGGAGAGTATACTAAATGTTCTTCTTTTTATTTTTTTTTAATAATCTAAAGATTTTCTTAACTCTTACCAGTCTATCATATGGTTTATGTGGAAGTCTTACATTTAGAATTGCCATTATCCAGATTCTATAATTAACTTGGGTCATGAACTGAAAAACACAGCGTATTTTTGCCTCTGAAAATGTGATTAGAAGCTCCATCATCAATTCTACAAGCATCTTAGTCATAAACTTGAAGATAAGTTGATAGAGAGACCAGGCAGGTGTCCTTCACCTTTCAACTGAAATTGTGTTTTGATTGGTTATATTTGCAAGACTGATAAGCTTAAGAGTGGTCATACTCTTGTCTGTGAAGACTATAGCTTTTGAGAGAACTTTGAAATCATACTTGAATAAAACGTTCACTCATTGCTTGTTCCGTTTGAACATGAATTTACCAGAGACACATTGATGCATTTTCAGTGACAATAGGTTTTGTGAATATTTTTCCCCAAGATTTTATGGAATTTTTTGCATCTTGAAAAAGTAACATATTCAGATTTTGAGTGTAAGCCTCAAGCTGAAAATGAAACCTAAGAAAAAGAGGGTAATGAAGGAAGCCTCCCAGTATGACGGGGAAAAATTACTCTGTCAACTGGCACTGTCAACTGGCTTGCTGTTACTCAAAGGGCCAGATGGAGTATACCCCATGGGAAATAAATATCATTCTTAGAAACGTAATCAGGCCTCAGAGTCTATTAATTATTATGGATGTTAGAAAGAGCTAGCAACACAGTAACCTGCGGTAGAAAACTAGTGGAAAGTAAACAGCCATTTTTGATTAACATGAAATTTCCTCTTTTTAAATCAGCAGATTCATACCATTTGTGAGGGATTTCTTTTGTTTGTTTCTTTTCAGTATCAAATAGAAGTTCTGTTTCAATTAAAAATTAGTTCATCTAAATCTTATTCACGTTTTTTAGATCTTCCACCACCACCCGACCCACCTCCTGGTCAGGGTTTAAGGCAGCAAATAGTCCCTGGCCAGCGTGGAGGCTCAGCAGAGAGGAAAGGAAGCTCTCTTGAGAGGCAGCATGCATCCAGCGTAGATGACACAAAGAGCTCCTTGGACCGGCAAGCTAGGACGTCACTAGAGTGGCAGCGGCAAACCCAGGAGTGGATAAGCTCTGCAGATCGCCAAGAGGATTTCAGGAAAGCCCAACACAAGCAAGCATTCGGATCAGGTGCGTGTGTGCTGCACCAAATGAGGCCACGTAGATGGCTTCTTGAAGCTTTTCAGTTGAGTTTTTTCTGTATCTGGCAGGAGGCTAAGATTGCCTTCCATCCCTGTGTTCCCACACTGCTGGGGCTCATGCTAGAAAATGAAAAGAGGCAAAGTGAAATTGGAGCTTGTGGTCCAAGTTCTTTCCCTCCTGCAGCCATGAAATCTCATTAGCACCTAACTTGGTGTGTTCTTTGCGATGTTTTGGCAATTAATAATGTTGTCAAGCATAGCAGTGGGAAAAAGAGGGGCAGCTTCAGGCAGGCAGGAAAGGAGGAAGAGATTTTTAGAGTAGTTTCTGTTAGATGTATTTTTTCATACATACGGGGCTATATTTTCTAGTTCTTTCAACTTGTTTCCAAATTGGCAGTTGTTTTTGTATGTGTCCTTCTGAACTACCAACACTCATTCCAACTATATTTATAACACTGTCTTCTCCTTATTCAAGGTTATGAAAAAATAACAGTCATCTCCTAGGCCTAGCAAGATGACAGCACAGGCTTTCACCTTCATACAGGACCTACTCATTGCTGAGTGCTGACTTTATCTTTTAAATGGATTTCAAGTCTGTAAAATGTGTAAAAGAGGCAATGCTGAACTGGAGTTGCAGTTCTACACCATTTGCAAATCCCTTTTCTCAGCCTGACTGCAAGTAAAAGCTGCTGTTTCAGGTCCCCTTACTAGGGTATTTTCTTTAACCCACTAATCATATGTTATTCTAGTGCTGATTAAAGTGATACAAGAAGGCAGTGGTTCAAAGACAATTAACACAAAAAAAATTACTTGATACTTGGAGCTTTCTCTAGGGGTACACCACTTCTTCAAGTCTATATGTAGCTGTATTGTAGTGACAATAGACACACTCATATTATTCATCTTTTTTTTTTTTCAGATTGTATTCTAATACTAATTCTTCTAGTTAATTTAGCACCCTAATATCAATGACATTCTAAAAAAAATGTAATATGCTGGCAAAGCTGCCATGGGGGCAGGATTTACTGAGTAAAGTCCTCCTAATAAATATTGCTACCCATATTAAAGTTTAAACATTTGAAATACAATACATATTTTAATATGTAACAGTAATGGCACAGTTAATACCCCTGAATCTTTCGGCTGCATAAACTAGTGGTTAGTTGTTCATGTTGCTAAATGATGATGTGAAGTCACAGTTTAAAAATAGTATTAGTGTGTGAAACTAATGCTACTTAGTGTAATGGCAATTTTAACTACAATGTACAAGATGTACAAATGTATACAAAATAGCCAAATATACTTCATGCATCTCTCTTTTTTTTTTTTTTTAATGAATATTAAGTATGCTTGTCTGACCTTCTTAACCACAACTCTCCTCCTTTCCTCTTCTTCATGTGTAAAAAGAGAAGTTGTCAGTTATTCTGTGACATAGAGGGTACACAGCTAAAAAATTCCCAATACGCATGACTTGCATTTTTTCTGACCATAAATAAAAAGAACTTGATATTGACGCTTCCAGTGCCCTACCTGAGCACTGACTTTAGGGCTGGAGTGTTTGCAGGTGTCTTGTTCTTGTCAGATTCAGGATGACCAGGGCAAGTGCTTATTCTTCATGCATGACAAAGGGTTGCTCTAGGAGGTGCTGTGGTTTTACCCTGGTGGGACAGGTTCAGACCTTCATACCTCTATGTCTTTCTTCCCATCCCAGCTTCTGCGCTATGGCTTTCTTACTCTGTATTCTTTCCTCTGTTAGATTTTTAAAAGGCTGCTCTTGGGTGGCATGCTTATTTTTTAAATAATATTAGTTGTGCTTCTTCTCTTTTCCTTTATTAATGACAAAGATCTCTGGAAATATGTTCTCTTCCAGTTTTCAAATATTTCCAGAGGGAGTTATCATTAGCTATCCACTTTCATAAAATAAGAGTCTTGCAGTTTAGGGAGCTTCATTCAGACATTACTAGGCTTTGAGTGAAACTTTGAAAGCAAACCCTTTGTTTTGAAGGTGAATAGAAGAAGAATATTGGATGTTGGGAGCCAAGTGTCCCCTGATTGCATTCAGAATAGACAAGATAGCTGAGTTCCTGCTAATGGCTTAATTGTGGGACAACAGTAGAAGAACATCAAATATGACATTCTCAGCTACCCCTCTACAGAAAATAGTGCTAAATCAGGTTACAATAATTTTGACAATAGTAGAAGCCTCTTGGTTATTCTGTCAGGTACAGAAATGTCTTACTTCCCATGCATACCCAGATTTTGTATAGGATAGAATTATAACTTCAGAAAAGGCTCAGTCTTTCAAAGAGAAAGGCATTGACAGAGCCTCCCCACATTCTTTGCAAGACTGAGGCATGGGGCACTGTCTTGAGAGCTGTCTAATGAAAGTGAGCCTATTCTAAGGACTTCAGACACCTACCTTTCATGTGCTACAACATTACAGAAAACTTAGCCCTAATTTTATGTTACAATTGCTTATTTTATGGATTACATCTATTTCTGAGGACAGAACAGGTAATTTAACACACCATATAATGATAATGTACTTTATATTTATTCATGGTCGTTTTTTCTCGATATTTCATTGAACCCAAAGGAGGCCTTATCCTGAGTCTAGAAAAACAAATCAGTTGACCGTATATGTCATCTTCAGACTCTTTTTGTAATGATAGTGACTTTTCCTTCCATCCTCTGAAAATGTATCCAGCTTTCTGCTAAACTGATTTATGTTGCTTGCTTTATTGCTGCCTTAATGCAAGCTGTTCCATATTTCAGCCAGCCTTTGGAAAGCAGGTTTGCATCAGATTCTGTTGTTAGGAGTTGATATATACAGAACAGGTAACATAATTTAGGAGGCTTTAGCTGTTAAATGGCATTTTACTATGTCTTTTAAGCAATTCCTTACATTTCAGCAAGGGCAACACGGTCATAGCACAAAACATTGATAATGTCCTTATGTCCTGCAGTGCAAATATTCTGGTCCCTTGGGCAGGGCCATAGGGAGATACTTTGGCAGAGAAAGAAGTCGGCTGTCTGCCCTCTTCTGCAACAGATTTACCTTATGAAAAGGTTCTGTTCAATAGGAGATCATATGGGGAATTCATGTATCCTACACACTTGTGTTGCTTGACACAGAGAACAAAGTCCTCTGTTTCCTCCACAAATATGTTCTCATTTAGCATTTCTCTACGTTAATTGTGTGCCCCTGCTGCAGCCTTGGCAAAGGCTTCAAGATTGTGAATAAAAGCATTTTAATCTCCTCTTTCTTTCCAGCCTACCCACCTTCCCACCTACTTCAAGCAGGAGATATTCTACTGATTTCAGAAAGAGCAATTTTTGTGTTTAAGGTTAAGGATATATACTTAGATTCTATCTTGAATCAAACTATTTAGCAACGTCTTTTTCTTCAGCTTCCAAGACAGCAAAAGTGGATCGTACGCAACAAAGAAAATAGTTCTTCTATTTCAGTGTTAAATCAGTGCTGCTGTTTTGCTTCTTAGGTCAGGATTATTACAACAATATGTCCCAGAAACTCTAATCAGATGAGATGTCTTGTTTTACTTGATGCTATGTGAAGATATTCAGTCCTGGGTTTTATTGAGTATTAATGCTACTCTTGCAAGCAGTTCATTATTGCAGGTCTTTCCTAAGAGGTGAAGTGAGCAAAAGTGAGCCTTTTCCTCATAACAAAATATGAAACAAGCTGCAAGAAGATTTACTCACCCCAAATATTACAACTGCTAATGTTATGTATAATATATTTTCCAATGTAATTCACAGCCAGTTAAAAAAATCTTCAGCGTACTTTGCATCATTAGAAATTACTGAGCTGCTGGAAGCTAATTAAATTAGCTGATATTGTAGTTCTTTATCTAAATTGATTGAGGTAATGTTACCATAATTTAAACTAAAGAAAAGGAAAAGGCATATTCATGTAGGCTTGAAGAAAAAATCTAATTATAGCTGCATTGTTTTGGAAATTGTATGTACATCTATTTTTATTAAACAATCTATGATTCGTGATCTATTACTTCATAATGAATCTAGGCTTTTTATAATTAATACAAACTAACTTATGCATTTACTAGAAAGAAAGATTTTTTTTATTATTTTTTTTTTTTTTGTCTGTGGGATACAACAAGTTGTGTATTTTCTTTGGTGAAATTGCTATGCTATAAAGGAAGATAAAAGATAGATACCTGAAAGCAGGGAGTGAATACAATGTCCAGAACAGGATAGCTTGTTTATTTCTAGTGTATTGATTTTGTTTTGTTTTGATTTTCTAGAGGAGGCACTGGTACCATATAGTAAACCCAACTTCCCATCCCCTGGTGGACACAGCTCTTCAGGAACAGCTTCTTCTAAAGGATCAACCGGACCTAGAAAAGGTGAAGTCTTGCGAGGAGGTCACCAACACAATGCCAGTGACCTTCTCGATATAGGCTATGTGGGATCAAACAGTCAAGGACAGTTTACTGGTGAATTATGTAAGTTTATCCTTAGCTATAGTTTGAACTCTCAAATACACAAAAAGACATAAATTATAAATCCATTGTGAAGAGATGAGGAATTTCAGTGTGATAATCAGATTAATTTTTTTCAAGATCTTTTTGACTTCTGAGGTCTTTTTCCTTTGATGACAACCAAATGAAGTTCATCTGCTCTTTCACTTGGACCAGTTCAAATCTGTTTAAGTAATGCCAAGGTTATCTACATAGTACATCTTTAAATGTGTAGTAGTAGTGAAATTGGAAACACTGTCAAAATTAAATAGAAATTCTAATATTTTAGAAGTTTCTTTGCAAAGTAAAAAAATGCTATTGGAGATTTTTCTCAGAGGAGTGAATGAAAAATGCTGTTGAACGTCCTCGGCATAGTGGCAAGGTCATGATGCCTTTTCCTAAACTTTCTGTTGCCTGTTGAGCAGTGTTCTGCTCTTGGATATGGGTCCTGTTTTTCAGCTGTGCTGCCCAGTTTCTCAGCTGTATATCCCAGCTCCTTGCTCAGTTTTCCTGGCCAGAGGAATTGTTTTCCAAACTATATTCTATTATTAGTCAGTATCTGTTAAATCTTGATAAAAACAACTTTAATGCTGCATAAATAATGGTGGTACTAAATGCCCAAAAGGTTTGAGTCTCTTGCTTGAAGAAGTACACCAACATATAACCTAGCTCAGGCATATTGGTATTTTTACTAGTAAAAGCAATGTAGTTGTTGGCATGTCTGCCTCCTATTTGCAGCAGTCAAACTCCCAGTACCTACCTACTCTTACCTCCCAGTAGCTTGTAAGAGCTGTTGGTGATCCACACACCCTGAAACGTGCTATCTCAGATATGGATATGGTGTTGGTAAGTGCTGAATTTTAGCATCCGTCACTTTTCTTCTTAGAAGCAATTAACTCCCTTCTCCCAACCTACTGAATATTCATCTTGTGCTGCATTAACACTAAACCTAAACATAACACTAAACCAAAACATAGGCTTTGGTTTGTGTTTTTGTTGTTGTTGTTTTGTTTTGTTTTGTTTTTTCTCCTTATTACAACTTTTTTTTCTCTCTCTGTTTCTCTCTATAGAGTAGTTGAGAAGACACATTGCAAGCTGCTCTGATGGACCATCAGGTCTGAACTCATGGAAGTGATGACACTAAACAGTGCAATGAACATTTTCTTTATTTATGTACTATTAAAAGAACTGTAAATGCAATGTAAAGACACACAGCCACACATATCCCACAGATAATTTACTTGTGTTCTTCTCTTTAATACACCATTCACCTTAAACTATTCCTTGTCAGGAGTATATAAAAAGGAAAAAAAAAAAAAAAATCACCCTCCAGGATGAAAAGGATTTCCTTCTGTATATAATTTCTTTTGTTGCATTGCTATGCAAGTTCACCTTCTTTTTAGCTATGTTCATATTCATGTCTGTTTTTATTGGTCTGTTGTACTATATGTGAATTAATAGGCTGTGGTGCCATATATTAACTTTTAATTGTGTAACTTTTATGTTTAAAGTTTGCACTGCAATTTTATTTGGTGATAAGCACAAAACTCTACTCCTCATGACATGAAGAAAAAAAAAGAGACTGAATATGTGAAGAAGGTTTATGTACTGTAAGCTACTTTGGATAATGCTGGATGTAAAGGAGGATGTTAGGTGGTTTTCCGTTGGGGTGTAGAAATGAGAAAGTGACAGGCAAAACTGATGTCAGTGAAGACATCAGAGACCGATTTAAATCTTTTAAAAGCAGGCAACATAGTTGCTCTTCCTATTTAAGAAGGGGTCAAAAGTTGGAACTGTTTGTTTAAAGAGTGAATATGAAAATTAATAGTAGCATAAGATGGCCTAGACCCTTTCACTAGAATGATACCCTTAGTATCTGTTTTTAGCCATCCAATGCCACTAAGGAGAAGAAAAACAAACCTTGCTACAAACAAAAGAAATTAAGGTGTTTCACTAAAGCTGTTTTATATTGCAGTTTGGAAAGAATTATCATTAATTTCTGCAACCTAAAATACAAGTCAGAAATTTCCCAGGAGTAACAAACTGTATAAACTCAAGGAATACCTAGTAAGTAGTTAAGGATGCAATTTATTATTAAGACTGCTTATTATTCAGGCTGCTTCCAAAAAAATTAAATGTCAGAGTATCTTATTTCATCTTTCCAATACATGTACAGTACAATAGAGGATAGAGCTGCACCACTGAAATTCATGACATTAATTGTTTTGATGCAGTCTAGACAAAATTTTGTGTTCTTTTACCTATAGTCTGTGAGAGCTGAAGCTGAATTCATATTACTTGAGATTCAATACATCCAAAAAGTTGGATATTAGCAAAGAAAATCTTTGACCTTTTTTTTTTTTTTTTTTTTTTTTTTTAAGTGAGTGGCTACACACCCTACTATGATGAGGAAATAACACGTTTATATACTTTTTGAATAAACCAGACTCTGTAAGTGGACATTAATGACAGCATCCTTTCTCTTCATTAATTTTCATGACTTTGTCCAAATCTTCTGTACCTCTCAAATCTCAATGAGAAAATTTTCAAACTTTTCTTAGAATATTGTATGTGGGTAGCCCACACATTTGATGCTTAATTTAAATATTGCACCCTACATCTTATTTCTGTTAGTTATCTGACCATGAACACTAGTTTCCATTTTAATACCCTTTTCGTATAACCAGTCTATGTTGTTTTATATATTGCCTTGGAGCTCACCAGTATTAAGGACACTTTTAGTAATGGCAGAATTTTAGAAAAGTAAAATAAAATGCTAAATATGTGTTGCTTTTCATTTCATTAACTTGTTCCATGATAAGATAAAACACTGCAGCCATCAGCTATAACTCAGCACTATCAAATATAAAAAAAAAAAAAAAAAAAAAAAAAATCTAGTTGACTTCCTTAAGGTAAAGATTGTTATTTAGCAACTTACAAACCAAAAAAAAAAAAAAAATAGTTGAGAAAAAAGAATTCATTTATCTCTATATGTGATCAATAAGTATATGTAATTTTCCTGCTTGTTAAGTCATTATAGTTAAAACCATTGCTTAAAAATGTGCAAAAATGTTCAAGCAAGCTAAAGAAGGCATCATATATAAATATAAATGATTTTCTTACTTTGTTATTTGTTATCTAGAGAAGATTATTCAGGGTACAATTCAAATTGAATTCTCTGGAAAATGTTTAACTAAGTTACCAGTAGAATATTTTTTCTGTTAATTTGAAAGCTTGTGCTGAGCTTTGGTGGAACACCTTACTATATTCTATTTAAAATTCAGTATCATTAGAAGTTGATAAAGTCATCCCAATTACTTTCAAATATGTGTTTTATCTCTTCCACTGGAAAGTAAACGTGTGTCAGTATTAAAGCTGTGCAGTACCATGATACTCACTAACTTGTCCATCTGCTTCTGTACATTTTTGTTCATTAATAATTTGCTTACAATATTACATGAGATGTTGTTGTGTATCACAAAGTGTCTCCATTATCTTACAGGTGATGTCTCTTCTTTTTTTCTCTCTCTCTTTTCTATACAGCGTACTTCCAATGAACCACAGTACATATTTTTAAAAATGCCATTTAATTTACTATTTTAAAACAAGTATTCTTTTTTTTTTTAAAAAAAAAAAAGGAAAACATTTATTGTGAATAATGTTTAAAGAAAAGGGATGTTGTGGCAGAACTTAGAATTGTTTTTTTTTAATTTGTTTTTTTTTTTTTTAAAAAAAAATACAAAACTGTTTATTGGCTACAGTTGGTTCATGAAAAAGTATGACCTCTTAATGTGTTTCATTGGTATTGTTAGTGCAGCAAAGTTTAATTGGCATAAAAAGTTGGTTAATAGTACTGTTGAAGTGTGTATTGTATATTTACTGGGGAAAAAATAAAACATATTCACATTTCAAATCTATGTTAAAAGACCTTGAGTAAGGACTCAATATGTGAAAATCCAAACTGGGAACAATCAGGCAATAATAACATAGACTGAGCTATAATCATCACTGTCCACTTACAGGTAACAAGGATCATTTTATACCCTGTTTTTTGAACTAAGCTAATAGTTGTCTTATAAATAGCCTGATGGCATCACCAGCCATAGGGATTTCTGATGAAGGTCCTCTCTACATTGAGAATAGTTGTACCAATGGAATTGCACTGATGCAGCTATTCTAGTGATATATCCTCCATTTGCAGACATGTAATGTCTATGTACAGTAAGGACTGCAAGCACATAGCTTACTTTGTTTAAAGCCCATAATGTAGTACACATGTAAAAATCTGTGTTCAGCAGGTCTAAACCCCTTGACTTGGGGTTTTGTACTGGTGGAGCTATTGCCAACCCAGTACAGGGTGTCCACAGAATGTGGATAGGTGCTAGGTCAATTTTTCTCAATCTTTGCATTGAATATATGCTCAATTTTTAATGTGGGAGGGCTGAAGAGTCAAATAATAAATTGTTACATGTACTTCAGTGGTGTATTGCTACCATTTCAGTGATGCAAACAGACTTTTTTGTTGTTGTTGTTGTTGTTATTTAATATTTCTCAAGTCCTTATCCAAGTCAGTTAACCTTTTGAGTAACTTTTGGCTGTCACCTGAAATTCCTTGGGAAAAAAAAAATACAAAAAAAAAAAAAGAAAAAAGAAAAAAAAGAAGAAAAAAAAAAAGGAGCATGGAATGTTTTAAGTATATTAATTTAACTATAAGCCAATGTAAAAGGAAGACATGACTGTTAAAAATAATAATATGCTGTCTTATGCATTGGCAGTCAGGAGAAAAGATGTAAAGATGTATACTAAGGCTGGGAAAGAGTCCTCACAACTGACAAAGGAAAGGTACTCAGGCTGGGGGAGATTCTGTCAGGAACTGTTTTTTTTGTTATTGTTGTTTCTTTTTTCTTTTTTCTTTTTAAATAGAGGCAACTCCTTTGGATTTTCTACAATTTATGTTTTTTTTTTTTTTTTTCCTTTTTTTTTTTTTTTTTTTTTTTAATGATTAACAGCCTTGGGGAATTCTAGCAGAAGGAGAAAGTTGGCCTTCTTTTATGAAGACTGAGGGGAACTTGTTTGCTGAGGGGAGGATTTTTTTAATTTTTTAAAAAAAAAACATTTTATGTTTTTTTTCCATCTATCTGGAACACATTAGCTAAAAATAAATTATTTTCGAAAACCATGTGGGCAATGGACAATTCATTTAGGAGGTACATCCAAGCAGCAGGAAATACAGCAAAGAGGAAGAGTTATGCTGACTTAGAATCAGCCAGGTCCACCTCAGTTTCTCATGTAACTCTGAACTGCTGATGCTATGTAAGAGCTTCATTGCTTTAAGTGTCCATGCCACAATAAATTACCAAAATTTAGTGTCTTTGGGACACTAAATCTGGTCCTTTGTTTTAAATGCTTGGTCAACCCAGGTCAGTGGAACTGAAATAAGCTCAGGGTGTGTGAGGCTCTGTCCCTGGCTGCTCTCACCCCAGCAGTCTGCGGCTGCCAAGCAGATGCGATAGCAGGCCCAGCAGGCTACCAGTGGACCCCCTCCCTAGGCAGCTCGTACCTTAGCAAGGATGAAATCTGTCAAGTCAGGGACGGTCTCCAGCAAGTTAGTCGCTGCAGACTTCACCTTGGGACTGCTGGTCAGGCAAGTCTCATGTTTTGGGACTGCCCTCTCCAGTCCTTGTGTTGGTGCTGTCCTGCTGAGGCCTGTACGCTCAGTGCTGCCTCTCTCCATGGATCCAGGGCACTTGGCACGGGGACTGCAAGAAAAGAGGTGTGGAGGTGCTGGGGATCATGCAGGGCTCTGCATGTCTTGAGTGGCTGGATGTGTGCCCTGCTAACTAGAGAGGGCCAGGGATCACAGTAGAGCAGTGGTACCCAACCATCCGTTCTGCCCTTTCTACCATGTTTCCCTGCTTCTGTTTTAGACTGACTTCTTGCCCTGCCAGGTGCTCTCACACCCAAAATAACAGGTATGGCTTAGAGACATCTGGTGGGACCCAGAGGAGACTCTTGGCCATTCCTACATGCTGTGAATGTGGGCAGTTACTTGATGTCTGGGGAGAGCCAGCTCTGAGCTCTGGCACTGTTGTAAGAACTAGCTTGCTCTCTAACCTGCCTTTATTTAACTATTCAGCTGCATCCAGGAAGGCCCCAGCAGAAAACAGATTCCTTGAGCATGCCTCAGCACTGCAGTCTCTTTTTTGACTTGAGATTCCTCATTCAGTCTGTCACAGACCATCCTGAATTTGATGCCTGCTACTCACCAATGGCCTGAGGACTGAAAATTGCATATGATGACAGTTAGGCCAGTGATGTCGTTGTTCTTCTCTATGCAGCAGAATGAAAAAACAAAGAAAAACAATTGTCACTTTAACACAAAACTTTTAAAAGAATCCTCAAAAATCCAAAACCAAAGCATCTGAGATGTACATGTTTGTTTTGGTTTTGGTATTGGTTTTGTTTTCCTTTTCCTAGCTACCATTGAAATTGCTTTTTTTTTTTTTTAATTTTAATTAGCTTCTGAACTCTTCCCTCCTATTCTCTAGTACTTCTCTTTCAGCTGTAAATAGGTTATGACATAGCAAATAATTACATTTGTGTACTTTCTGTGTTATAACTTTCAACAGCAAGGTCCACAGTTGCATTCACTTCAATTGATCAAAGCCAGATGGGGATTAAATATTTTGTTGTTGTTGTTTTTTTTTTTTTTTTTTTTCTTCCCTAAAAAGGCCTGCAACTGTTTGAGCTGATATTTGTTCCCCATTTATGCTGATCAGTGCATCTTTTGCCTTCAAGGATGTCATTAGTAATTCTTGTTTGTGTTCAAAAGCCGGAGTCCATTGTGCAGCACTTGGAGAGCCACTCGGATGCAGGTAAAGAATATAACAGCTTGAGCAAGTGCTAATTAGAACCAATTAAACTTAATTGACCTCCTTTGGCAGTAAAATGCATAATAGAACTTGCTCTGTCCTTGCAAAATGGAGATCTTGCCTCTAAGCATGAGAGTGAAGTGCAGTTTCATGTATCAGCCTGTAGTAATTATGTGGGTATAACAACCAGGAAGCGGCTTGCTCCAATTTGTTCTAATAACTGAGCTCTACTGTATCAGGGCAGTGCAATAAAAGTAAGATTTCTGGTTCAGTCTATTTAAAAACCTAATTTTTACAGAGCAAATGAGCATCCCAAGATACTAATACTAATCTCTAGGAATGAATTGGCAGAAAAATACAGAGTCTCTTTTATAGGTAAGTAATGTTATGAGCATAAAAAAAGGCAATTATATGCCTGCAAGTTGGAAATGGCTCTGATGCTGAGGGGCTGTGTCTCTCCTGAGCAGTAGGTGTATGCCACAGGGTGCCTTGTCCCGCTGAATGATCTGCCTGCAGTTCAGCACAGCTCCTGCTGCACCATGCAAGGAGGTGTCATTCTGTGGGCTTTCACTCAGAAAGGCACAGTGGCACCCATGTGAGATTTGTAGTGCTATGGGACTGGGCGCGTGCACCACTACTGTGGCCTCCAGTGTGGACGTAGCCAGAGGTATCAAAATAAAAATGGGGAAGAGGGAAAGAAAGAAGGGTGGGGAACATAAAAATGTATGAACTCAAAGGCATCCATGGTGAGTGCTCAGCTATACAACCCTGTGAAAACCCATTCTTATTAGTAAAAGACAATTAATCCATTTTCAATGACCATGCTTTGCTGACTTTTTTACTTATCAGGACCCGAATGCGACTGATTTTGCTGCTAACTTGGCCTTACTATTAACAGCAATAAAGGTGTTAGTCAGGTGGGGACTTTGATGTGACCAGTAGCATCACTCTCGCTTCAGGGAATGTTCTTGTGCTGGCTTGTTAATGAATTTCTTTCCTAATGAGTATCATTAAAAACCCTTTGATTAGCTATTTGCGTGAATGCCCTTCCTTTTTCCTCTAAGCATTAGCTACTTGCACTAGCAGTAGAAAGATTTTGCCCTAGGCTGAAAGCATGCAGCTGTATTATTTCTTTCCTCATGAAAACAACTCTGATGCAAACCATAATAGGAAAAAAAAAAAGGGGGGAGGGGGGGGGGGAAGGAGGGGGAGGGCAGGGGGACACAGACACGCAACAGAAATAAATAAAAGAACTCACAGATGAGTTGAAGTTGTTTTCTACACATGTACAACCTGAGCAGGCGTTAGCATTCAGATGAGACTGCCATTAGGGGAAATGAAGAGCAATAGGTAGTGATGGTGAAGCATGTAACAATAATTTGCATACACCTTGAGTGCCAACAGGCAAAGAAACAAATAAAGCTATAACCTTAGGAAAGGAATGCCAGAGAATAAATGGACCGCAACAAGCAAACAAAAAATGCCATGTCATAAAATGTAGCAAAAAGCCTGGAAAACAAAATTAAAAGCAAAACAAGGCATTTCACTTTCCAGACCCCTTAATGAGATATTGATGGCCTAGAAATTGCCTACTCCTATGCAAGACAAAAGGAAGACTGAGAAGCACAAAAACAATTAGGAAACAGATTTGGCAATCTAAGGTTTAATAGAAAGAGATGTGGCATAGCAGAGTACAATTAATCACCAATTGCCTGAAACACTTTTTTCTCCTGAGCTACTGCAGGCCTTTCTTTGTCCCTTCCCATCTTAAAAGGACAGCCACTTGGTCCAGTTTGTATTTGAAATAAATAAATCTCTCTCTCCCTTTCTTCCCCAGTCCCCAAATCCCCAGAATTACAGATGCTGGTAAACAAACACTTTGCATTTACACTGGTGACAGGAGCTTAAAACTAGCTGCAGCCTACCCACCCCCTTCTTCCTTCTTTTCTTTTTCACCATCAGGCATGAGCTTCATCTACATATTTTCTACCTTGTTGTTAGGCATATAATGAGGCTTTTCTATTTCTGTCTTTCTTTGCCCAGAAATCTGTCTTAGAAGCATCACACGTAGAGATTTCTAAAAGTTCACTTTTATGTTTGATCTATGTGGAATATGAGGTTTAAAATTGGTAATTGGCTTTGGTTGCCTCTAGAGCATTTCTAAGTAAGTGAGAGCCACTGATGAGTCTAGATTATAGTGTTTCAACCCTGTACACTGAGCCTGAGAAATTCAGGGCACATGATCACAGCTGTGGGACTAAGGCCATGCGTAGCAATCTTTGTGTCCTGTGCTGTACATGGTTCTTTGAGTCAATGTACATGTATTGGTAGCAGCTAAAGAACATGCCTCTGCACTTCTAAACTAATAAGTAACTCTAAATAGCAACAGTTTGCAAGTAGATTTGGGGTTTGGTGAATTTTGTGGCAAAACTTTAGCACTAGATTTTCCAGGATAAACTCCTTAGTGTAGTAACAGATTTTTACACATCAAAAGACTGTCTTTCTGTTCTTTGCACCTTACAGCCCTGGGACATTCAAACATATTCTGATTTTGTGTAAATTAATATTTATGTATATAAAACCTGTTTCCAAAAAAAGGGCTTTCAATTTCCTTCTGTCGTTGTCCTTATGGGCTTTGGATCCTCTGGAAGTTATTCAAATCCAAAAAGTGTTTTCACAAGCACTCATTGCTGGCTGAGAATACTGAAAGAACCCCCTTTCCATATTTCCATATTCTTTCGGGTTTTGCACAAGGCTATGAAAGACAGCAGACAGCAGTTTCTGCTTTTGTTTGCTGATATGTTACACTTATAATTTCATTGAGGGATTTAGGAACCACAATTTTCATAGATGTTGTTGTCAATTGGTTAGTTAGTTAGAAACTAGTGGTAAAAGCACCGTATCTCTGAGTTCCAGTAAGTACCAACCTTTGCACTTTAGCTATGGGTCAAAGCTTTGAGTACTTGTTTACCTACTTTAACTAATTTCATCATATAATTCAAACACTTTATAGCATCCCTGGCACAGTCATCTGGGTGATGAAACTTCACTTTGACACTGAGTTGCTGTAATCAGAAACTCCTACTTGGACCAGTACCTGGACTTTGCAGGACAAGTAAATCATACATGCCTTTCTAGCAGTAACAGTACTGTTACAAAAAGGGTCAGTGAAACCAGGCAAACTCAGTGTCTTTTGGGGAGTGCTTGAGGTTTCCTCTGCTTTGGTCTCTTTTTGGTGTAAGCTGGGAGATGTTTGGTGTTGGTCTTTTTGTGCCTGCTGATGTCCCCGTTGCCTCTTGCCTTCCCAGGCATGCTCAGAGACGGAGCGGCCATGGGAGTGGAGGGCAAGAAGAAGAAAGAAAATGGATGGGAAGAATAAGAAAACCTACACTATTTAATCAGCAGTTTTAAGGACAAAAAATAGTGCTTCTGTTTCTCCAGACAGTTGTGTAGCACGCTGTGGATCAGATGATGTGTAGAAATATTCCTTTTGTCCACTGTTCATTTTTTCTTTGGATTTGGATAAGTGTAAGTAGCTGTCTCAGAAAAAAAAAAAAAAAAAGGAGAGTTCATAAAAAATAACAATGTTAACTGCCAGAATAAGGTGGGGTTGTACTCAGAGCAGGCCTCTGACCATCAATATTAGGATGTGTTAGTAAATTGATTATCGTTCGTATGCTGTTCCTAGTGCTAACAATGATAATGACAGAATGCTCTTAATTGGTCCCAGGGAAAAAAAACAAGACAAAATCCACCCTCCCCTCCCCCCCCCCCCTTTTTTTTTTTATGGTGAGCAGTTGCTTTTCTCTTTCAAACACTCTATATGATCGTGGTAGTCTTAAGGGTGTTCTGAAGCATCTCGTGTTCTTCACTGTCTTAAATCCATTTATTAAATTGAATGTTGTTGAGCATGAGGTTGACATTTGGTGATTCTCACGCAGTTTCTAATAGCTGCAGGGTGCTCATTTTTGGAAGCAGTTTTATGATGCTACAAAGTGTCTTCTTTGCTTTTGCTGGCACATATCATACCATATAGCTGAAGCAGAGCTGTCAGGACAGCATGTCTCTATTTAGCAGACCATTGTTTGTCATCAAACTGATATTCTTGGAGTTTTTTCAACTATAGCATTGTTGCCAATGGTAAAATTTCAGAGCTTCATAAATGACTGTGCACAGGAAGATTAATCCAGCTGGCAAACTATCTACTTTTAAGATTTTTGTAAAAGTCATCAACAGGGAAGCCAATAATTTTCACTCTCTGATGAAGTCTTCATTATGGAGCATCTGAAACCTTGTTATAATGTGAATGACTTTGACATTATATCTGCAGCTATGTGCTTGCACTTCTAATAACACTCATACAATGGGAACTGAGCACCACAAAGAGCCTCTGAAAGCAGAGTAACTTAATTTTCCTCTGCGTTCATACAGTGTATGGGTTTAGTAAGGGTCTCTCATGTTATTTACAATGTCTTTGTTTGTCAGATTCTTCTTATTTTAATTCCCTGGTATATAAAACCTGGTGAATGTCAACACTTGTAACAATCAGCTTTCAATAAACACAATCTACAGGGATGTGACTCATGTAAGACACAAAAAGAGTAGGTCACTTACATAATAAGCAACTGCAAAGGGAGGACAAGTTAGCTCAAAATACTTTCTGTGTTTGTCAGATTTAATTTAAGGTTTTGACTGTGCAGATTCAGAAACAATTGTCACAGGTGGTCAGAACATACTAGAAAGAAATACAATAAATAATAAGGTTATTGTGCTATAATGGTATCATAACACCTGAAACGGACGTGGTAGCTCTTGTTTCATCATTCTTTGGCATTGATTTTATTATTCTGGTTTGAAATTATTACAACATTGACCTGCTAGTGGATCCGGTGATATTGAGGAAGCACTAATAACATATTTGTTTGTCTCGGTTCCTCTTCTTTCTTTCCCCTTGTCCCTCCACCCCCAACCCATGCAACAGGCTCAGGTTCATCATACTTGAGGTGCAGCCCATTATCTGCCTAACCCTGCTGATAAAGCACTCCTGGATGGCTGTGTTGGACTGGGAATGGGGATGGGGTAGGAAGAAGTGTTCTTTCAGAAAATGATGCTAAAAGAGGATATATTTCCTTTTTTTTTTTTTTTTTTTTTTTTTTGTAACACTCTTGTCAATCTTCACAGTTTTGCTGAAATAAATTTCTTATTCAGAAAAACAAATTAGTTTCCTTAAGAGAATCATTTTGATAGAGGCATTAATTCACTACCAGACAGGATATGATCCTTATCCTTTCATACACATTAAGCACCATCTTAGTCCCAAACAAAAAATGATGCTAGTGTATCTCTATCCCATGCTGCTCATACAAGCCACTTAGACCTTCCTTATTCATGCCATTCATTACACAGCTACTCTTAAATTTCTTAAATCTTTCACTCTGCCCTCTAATATTTGTAATGCATCCTTATTTCAGTATTAGCTTCATGCAAGGATGAGAGGAAATGTCCTCAAATAGTGCTAGGGAGGATTAGATTGGCTATCAGGAAGAATTTATTCACAGAAGGGGTGCTTAGGCATTGGAACAGGCTGCCCAAGGTGGCAGTGGAGCTACCGTCCCTGGAGGTATTAAAGTGTGGATGTAGCACTTGGGGACATGCTTTAGTGGTGGCCTTGGTAGTGTTAGCTTGATGATTGGACTTGATGATCTTAAGGGTCTTTTTCAAATTACACGAGTGTATGATTCACTACTTGTAATTTTCTAACCCTCCATTTTTCCTCTTTTTTTTTTTTTTTGGGGGGGGGGGGCATGATTTTTTTATTATTATTTTTTGATCCCCTTCTGCAGATTGTACATGGCTTCTTTGCTGCTTGGTAAGGAAAATCAGAGCGTAACTGTTCACCCTATGGGACCGGAATAATTTAGAGGTTGCCTGTATTCATGTACATGTTAAGACAGCTGTTGCTGGTTTTGCTGGCATATATTGCATGTGTGTTCAGATGATCTTTCCTAGTGTGACATGAAAAAAACTGACCAAATAAATCTCAAACTTTGAGAATATTTCTCACATCTCCTAGACAAGTCTAGCTCCCTCTGTGACGTGTTATATTTACTGAAGTATGGTGTAGCTTTGGACAGTTTAATTTTTCTCTTCCAAATTTTCCCTTCAACTGCAGAAGTTATTGATATGGATTATATCTGGAAATTCAATAAACAACTTCAGTATCTCTAAGCTTGCATCCACCTTGCCAGCTAGTGATTTGGAATGGTTTCAGTTCAAAACAACTAGTTAGGGAGCCTCATTCGACTGTAGTCATAAATCATCATACAACCTGGCATTGACAAATTGGTCTTGGCCTAGAGCATCCAGAAGCTCTGCGAGAAAGCTGGCTATGGTAGGGCTGCAACATTAACAGCAGGCATCCTGGGATATGCTTTCAAACTTCAGGATGGAGGTGGATATGTACACAATATGCTTTGTGGGCAAATTTCCAGGAAATTCTATTGAATTTTTAAATTTGTCTTCAATTACTTCTCCCAGAATTTTCTTTCAGTTCAGTTGCTATCTTTGTTGTCCAAATGAGCTTGAGCAAGGTGGATCTAGGATGATAATCGGGCTCATCTGTCAGCAGTGTTATGAGAAAAATAGCAGGCCAGTTGCAGTTTAGTGCACAAAACATTGCTGTTAAAAGCTAGCTAGTTCATCAAACTTCATTGAAAATGATGAGTCTTTCCAGTGGTAATTTAGACTAGTAGTTGGAAAACATTTCTAATCGGACTCCAAGGCTGAGTAGCTGTCACATATGGTAAATCTCTGCAGAGACTCTGAAAATAGTCTGAGAATTAATGAGCTTCTAATTTCAAGACTGATGTCTCTTGAATACGTTTCCTTTTTGCTCCATGATTCTTCCTTTATCCCTCCGCTCCCCCTTCCCAGTCGTATTTACTCCTTTCTGCAAATTCCTTATCTCATAAACAGTCATCGAAGCACTTTTCTGTGCACATGGCTATATGTGTACAATAGAGCTTAAACCAAACTGTATAAGCAGACATTTCAGTATCTTAACCTGCCAGCAAGTGATTGGCATAACTGAAGGAGTGGGGGTACAATGGGCCAAATAAGTTATTTCATGAAAAGATGGAATCAACTTTGTACACAAGAACATTTCTTACTAAAATGGCAATTAAATGCTGCTATCTAAACATTTTAATGTTTTTATTAGCTGCTAACCTTCATCTTTTCACTGTAGCTTTTCCTCAGGTTCTTTATTCCATCTTCCTGTCTTCTATCTCAGTTTTTCCTTCTTTTTCTAATTTTTGTCTTTATCTGCTTTTCCCATTCTGTCTCCTCCCTAATACTCTTTTTCTCTGCTTTGTGTAGGATTTCCAACTCTCATGCTACCCTCCAACACCAGTCTTTCCACTGTCTAATTTCCAAGATCATTCTTTCCTCCATCTGCATTGCTAATGTGAAATTCACTGCTTTAAATATGTCATTCTAATACATGAATAGCTAAATCTCTGAGCATACATATGGCAATCTAGATGTCTCCAGAAAAATGAGTAGAATCAAATTCACTTGACTGTTAAAGTGTTTTATCATGTACCTGATTTCTGCTTGTTACAAAATGTGACAGGATTTTCTACACCTGTATGTAGGTGTACAGCCATCAGAGAGAAATTAATGTTTTTCTACAAATATACTAAGTCTTTAAGAAGTTCTTGCAGAAAAACATCAATTCTTACAGAGGAAGCTGGCAATTTTTTTTATATATTTTTTATTATTATTTTTTTTAATCTCCATGGTGCTGTTACAGATAGATTTAAAACTGCTTACAGGCCTACTGGCTGGGCTCTGTAAAAAGTGAGTACAGTAAAATATTGTTCTTTTTCCTCATTAAAGCATTATGAGTCCAGTTTGACATAAAATCCATAAAACATATGGATTTGGGGAACTCTGAATCATTAATAACACAATGGCTTGTTTGTGAAGTAAATATAAGGGAAAGATGAAGTGGAAATTAAATGTAATTGAAAAGGAAGTGAAATTTTATAAACATAATATCTCTTACCAGTATGGTTTAGACTACTGGTTTAACTGTAAATCAGAACAGATTCGGATCATATTTTAATCCAGGTGATTTTAAGTGCAGCTGAAAATGATTTTCTAACTTCCTGACTTTTTTTTTTTTTTTTTTTTTTTTTTTGAATCAGCAGGCAGATTATCCTCATTTTGGGGTCACAGCCTGTGTTTTGGCTGGTGACGACACAACATTCAGGTCCCTGAGAGGACTGTGACCATGAGCAGGGCCATACAGGGAGCAGAGGTGGTATGGGTGAAACCTCCAGGGCTTTGCTGTGTTCATATACAAGCACTGCTCATTCTCCTATCTAGGGTGAGGGGAAGCAAGTCCAAGCTTTGCTGTGTCACACATGACACTGTGACAACAAATCCCAGAGAGATTCTTTTGGTCTTGTTTTGTTTTAATCCTATACTCTGCTGAGAGTTTGTATAGTTGCTGTGAAAGAAGCAGCTGCTACAGGTCCCAGGCAACTTCTCAGCATTTCTTGCCTCTGTCTATAAGGCTGGATATGCTGGAAATAGTTTGAAGCAGCTCACATGTAGTAGGGAAGCTCATGGAGCAGATTCTCTTGGGAGTCATCATGCGGCACTTGAAGGGCAAGCAGGCGATCAGGCCCAGTCAGCATGGGTTTATGGAAGGCAGGTCCTGCTTGACGAACCTGATCTCCTTCTATGACAAAGTGTCGCGCTGGGTGGACGAGGGAAAGGCTGTGGATGTG
>NC_048893.1:100030361-100059983 GCF_011077185.1 Oxyura jamaicensis | reverse complement strand
GGCATCCTGGCTTGTATCAGAAATAGTGTGACCAGCAGGGCTAGGGAGGTGATCGTCCCCCTGTACTCGGCTCTGGTGAGGCCGCACCTCGAGTACTGTGTTCAGTTTTGGGCCCCTCGCTACAAGAAGGACATCGAGGTGCTTGAGCGGGTCCAAAGAAGGGCGACGAAGCTGGTGAGGGGCCTGGAGAACAAGTCCTACGAGGAGCGGCTGAAGGAGCTGGGCTTATTCAGCCTGGAGAAGAGGAGGCTCAGGGGCGACCTTATCGCTCTCTACAGATACCTTAAAGGAGGCTGTAGAGAGGTGGGGGTTGGCCTGTTCTCCCACGTGCCTGGTGACAGGACGAGGGGGAATGGGCTAAAGTTGCGCCAGGGGAGTTTTAGGTCAGATGTTAGGAAGAGCTTCTTTACTGAAAGGGTTGTGAGGCATTGGAACAGGCTGCCCAGGGAGGTGGTGGAGTCACCATCCCTGGAAGTCTTCAAAAGACGTTTAGATGTAGAGCTTAGGGATATGGTTTAGTGGGGACTGTTAGTGTTAGGTTAGAGGTTGGACTCGATGATCTTGAGGTCTCTTCCAACCTAGAAATTCTGTGAAATTCTGTGATTCTGTAAAACATGCTACTTGCAGAGGCTGCTGAAGAAAATCTGTAGAGTGAGTATGTGAAGAAGGTACTGGCTGGTGGGGCCTGGAGGGCAGCCAGGATTGAACACAAGGAAACTCTTTGGGTCCCTCTTTGTCCCACATGACCAGATCTTTCATTTTCCCACACTACTTCCCCATCCTGATTCTGTGTTTTTGTGTATCTTTCTGTAATTTCTGGAAACATGATTTTTGTTGTTGTTGTTTGTTTTGTTTGTTTGTTTGTTTTACTGTTTTTCATTACTTGGATGTTGAAAGGTAAGCCTCCTCCCTTGTACAGAGATTAACAAAATGAATCTTGGTACAGAAGATGCCATCTTCTCCTTTTCCCTTTTCTTAATGAAATTATGCTTTCTGTATAGACTGGAACCACAAAATTGCACTGACAATCTGTGGAGTGCTCTTTTCCTCTAGCACTGCTAACTGGGAATGTAGATATTTCACAAGGACATCTCAATTTCTTTGAAGTATTGAAATAATCTACCAAAACATTATATATAAATATATAGAAGCATTATATATACATATGTAGAAGGATATTTTTATCTGTTTTGTTTGGAGAGCTATACTAGCTGTAGCTGGGTAGATGGGTTTGTTGCTCATACTAGTTTTTACACCGATTCTTTCATTCCAACACTTCTGAAAAGCACAAACAACTCTTCATATGTATGTATTGCAAATTGCTTGACAACTGTTTAGTAATGGCACTAAACTAATTAAATGACAGATAAATAATTTCATAGTGTAGACTGCAGACTGACAGCCTTGTATTCAAGGCTAGCAAAGTTACAGAAGTAGCCATATCATATTTACAGAATCCCTTACCAACAATACAACATTAATCATCAAAATGATGACATCTGGCATCCATGCTTGTTTGGATTTTGGGCAGCTCATGAACAAGCACAGACAATTACACCAAATTGCACTGTTTGGTGTTGAAAATAAGGATTATGCTGAGTCTCTCAAACTGATATTTGTCAAGGCTATAAGGTGAATTTATACCAAATCATGAAAATAAGTGAAAATGTGACATTTCTCTAGGTTAGTGAAAAAGCTGTTTAAAAAAAAAAGAAGAAAAAAAAAAAAAGAAAAGAAAAGAAAAAAGAAAAAGACATTCTAATTCATATCAAGTCTGAGAAATACAACATATGGATACAGAGTTCTACAGAGGTTCACAGGCAGATGGATAAAGTAAGAAATAAACATTGTTCCTCTGTTGCTGTGTTGTCAAGACTAATGAAAGCATGTTGAAAAGAGTCCTCAAAATCTGAGTAAGATTTATATTTGTCAATGGCATGCTCATAGAAGCAGGTTTCATGAACCAATAAAGCAATTCCATGGATGTGTGAATTATAGAATTACCTATTAAATGAAAAAATAAATGCCAGAGCTTTTGGGGACATTGTGTTTGGTGTAATTGTCTGATAAATTTGTTTTAAAATGTAAAAGGATTAAAAATGATCATTACTTAGGCTAGGATTAGTAATAAATAAGCAAAAGCTTTTTCACTAAAGCCCTAGGTGAACAATGGCACTTGAAAATGAAACACTGGCAAAATGCCCATCTCCTCTGGGAAAAGCCCCAAGAGCCAGCAGTTTCTTTTTGTAATCAAACAGCCTACAGAATGCAAGCCCCTTCCCAATGCATTAAGAACATCTCAACAGGGCACTTTTTGTGTGTTTTTGTGATTACTTGTTTAATCATAAGTAATGGTTAAATTCACAGAGGCAAACAGAGAGATTGTACATTTTTTTCTGTCTGCTCATTGAGGGTCATATATTTACATCTAAACTTGTTTTTGCCTCATCTGTGTGTATTTGTTTTTGGTTTTTAATTTCCTCTTCAAATGTATCTCATGAAAATGAAAAAGACCGAAATGTGACCACAGACTTTATAAACTGATTTTTCTCACACATGGTTTTAATTTTTTTAATATACGTCTTATGAAAGCAGACACATTCCAGCACGCAAACACATAGCAGGATTTTCCTGCTGCAGAAGTTCTGGCACAAGATACTTGTACAGTTCTTCGTAACGAGCTACCTGTGTGAACAAGGAAGGGTATTCACAAGAAAAAAAAAAATACAATGCCAAATTTGGGATTTCACACATGAAATGTAAAAACATTGACCATCCTACATTGTTTTGCAAAATATAACTTGGATTGTGACTTGCACCAATAGTTCCAGGTCTGCTTTTTTTTTTTTTTTTTCTTTCTGTTCTGATGAGCTTTATAAAATTGTATATTTAATTCTTTTTGAAAATGGCTAAAAGGCCATTTTATCCCCCTTTTTAAAAGAAAACTCAAGTTGCAGATCGTTGGCATGGTAGCATATAGTAGCATGGTAGCATAAACCCAGCAATGGGTTCCTAGAGTGCTCCTATATGACAGTAAAATCAGCACTGCTTCACCAATATTTGTATGCCGCTGACTTTTAAAAACCACCTGATTAAAGGCACAGATTGTACCATTCTTCTGTTATTTAAACCTGGTACTGTTTTAAAAAAACACGTTTGAGAGTGTGAATACCTGGGCCTAGTTTCCTGCAGAACCTGAAGACAAGAGGGAGGAGCCACCCGTTGCCTGCTCCATACCATGGGGCCCGGAGGAGCCGACTCCACACAGGTTTGTTGGCAGCCCTGGGTGGCAGGCCATGCTCTGCCCCAGGGTTGGGGCTGGGGCCAGGGCCACTCGCAGCCAACCCAGCATCATGGAGCAGGAACCGCTGGGTCGCTGTGCTCAGGCTGGGAACACGTCTAGGGAGCAAGGACGCCCGTGACCATTGTTGCAGTTTTTAAACTGTCTTGTCCTCTTCCCCACCCCAAAAATGTATGTTTGCTTCCACATTCTACAGGATGCTTAGTACCTGCTAGTACTGGAGAATCACTTACAAGAGTAACCTAAGAGGTCCTGCTTTAATGCATTGGCGGAAAGTCTGCATTTAACTGTGTGAAGAAAAGGCTGTTGGCAGGCACATGCTTGTGACTTGCATACAGAAGAGAGGATCTGCTACCTCAGTATACAAAGTGTTCTAACGGTTTATATTAGGAATCTGGGCTGACCCCTTCTGCACTGATAAGCACATTCTGAATCTGTGACTCCCTGTCCTCGTGGGCAATTGACACAAACTGCTCAGTGTCAGCCACTTGTGGAGCATGCTGACCACTTCTCACCAGCTGACATTCACTTCTCACCTCTGCTTGCCTTTCTGTGGTATCTCCAGAGTACTAAAAATTACGTTGTTGTTTTTTTTTGTTTGTTTGTTTGTTTTGTTTTGTTTTGCCTACAGGTTTCTTCTTCAGTTGAATATTTCTTCTTCAGTTGAATATGTCTGAAATACAATGAAAACAGGGCTGTGTCATGAGCATTTTCATAGCATGAAACTGCTGTATATCATGGGAGCTGTGGGGATGTGTGAGGGAGCAGAAACGCTTGGGAGAGCAATGATGACATGTCTCTACCCCAGAAGGAAAGAGCAGCCTCTTTCCAAGCAGGACCCAGGGGCAGACAGAGAGGTGAGCTCAGTAGGTGTACACTTTGTGCCTGTGCTTGTGTGCATGGGTGACACCAGCCGTGGATTTCCTCTTTTGCCACCTTGCATGTTTTTGCTTGTATTGTTTAAACCTTGAAATGAAACAAAGTAGAAATATATTTATTTATTTATTTATTTATTTCCTACAGAAAAAAAATAATAAATAAAAATAAACCTCCCTGAAGTCAAAATATGTCTTTTTTTCTAAGTTTCTGTTGGCAGTGTGGAAACTACATTAACATTCGGGCCATGAGCAGGCCTCGGAGGATTGTCCAGCAGCTCTGCATTAGCAGTCTGAATGCAACAGTGCCTTGGTCACAGTCGCTCCCGCTTCCTGAAATTACTCCTATTTTAAGCTGTCAATTTACAGACTTGGAGCATGCTGGCTTTGTAATGGATACAGATACTCCACAAACAGATAATGTTTTCAGATAGGAGATCTCATCAAGTTTCTGGGTCCTATGCACCTGAGTAACATCGACAGGCCAACAAACAGCCACCAATTTTTGGATTAGTTCTAAACCTGGTTTATACCCAGAGATGATTTCTTTGCAACAGGGTGCTTAAGCTACCCCAAACCAAGCATGCTTCTTTTTGCATTCCACTAAAATGGGTGGCTCTATATTTTTGGTGGCACATTTGTAGTTTCTAAAGAAAAACTTAGTGGGATGCTGCCATTATGCTCAAGGAAATTAATTTAGATTTTCTAAATGCCTCTGGTCCTATGGAATAAGGGAAAATTTTAACATATTGCTTATTGTTCCTGTACAATTCAAACAGCTGTCTTTTCGGTGATTTTTTTTTTTTTAATGGAACAGAGTAATTTTGTTTATATTTGATATTTTATATTTAATGCTTTTGGTGTTAAGCATGCATTCTGTGTGTGTTTTACAATGCCTGCCCCCAACACACACACTCCACATATGTTTCTTCTCCTGCTTTGAATAGAAATCTAACACTGCAAGTGAAGAATGCTGAACTACTGTTTCACAAGCTGTCATTTAAGTGATAGATGGCAAATTGGAATTTTGCCATGCAAATTAGTTAATGCTTAGATGAAGACAGTGTTTAACTATTCAAGTAAGATCTCATTCTTGATCAGCTGTTTCAGCTTATATCTCCAGTGAAGCAGACAACTAGCTTTCAACCAGAGCCGACAACTAGAACTCCACAAAACCATCAACTGTGTTCACTTAGTACCATCTCCGTAGATCAAATGATGTTCAAACAGCACTGATCTGTAGCTATCAGCTGGAAACAGCCATGGATGCTGATCCTTCAGGAAAAAAAAAAAAAAAAAAAAAAAAAAAAAAAAAAAAAGCTGTTATAGTTGGTAGTATTTTGAAAAAAGAATTTACATTTCTGGAATCCATAGCAGAAATGTAAAAATCCAACAAACTCACATGTTTGACCTTTCTTTTAACAAAAACATATGTAAAATTCACATACAAAAAGTAATATATATTTAGAAACTTACTGGGAGCCAGGAATGGTTCCTATAGTGAAGTTCCCTAAGATTATACTTTAAATGCATATAACCTTTCTTTTAGTAGCTTGCTACTGCTTTTGTTCAGAGGAGACCTTTCAAATCTGGGAGGGAGAAAGCCTCTTGGCTCTATAAAATGCTTTGTCTTTACCTGATAAAACTGTATGCCATTATACATTTATAGCACTTCATTTCAACTTATTTTTCTTGAATTCCGTAGGGAAAATTTGGCAACCTTTCAAATAACTGAGAAGGGGCTGTCTACTGAGCTGGTCCCTCCCCCTCAGCAGATCTGCAGCAGCCTTGCTCACCCCTGAGAGGTACCAAAGTCACCGAAGAGTAGTGGGGAAGAAGAGCATCTGTCCCACTACAGAGCCTCCCCACAGTCCTTCACTGGAGTTTCTCTGAAAGAACTGCTACAGTCTTTTGGAGGTGAGCAATAATTACAGCTACCTTTAACTGCATCTGGGGCCTCACAGTTATTCACAGTGGTTCATAGAATCATTAAAGTTGGAAAAGACCTCCAAGATCATGGACCAGATTGACAGCTGCTTTGCCAGCTAAAGCAGTTTATCCTGTAGTAAAGGTGGTAGTAACCTGTGCTGTGAGTTTATAGTACAATCCCAGTGACAATGTATGACATAGATTATAGAAAAATAGATAAGCTATTTCTTAAGAAATGAGGACACGGATAAAAGGACTGCTCTTCACTACAAAAAATGAAATTCAGCCACCTATTCCTTCAACAGTGTGGGTGCTCTCACTCATTTGATAATGAAGGTGACATTTTGTCATCAATGCCTCAGCTACTGCCAGGGTGGACCAGCTACACATTTTGTGAAGGTGTTTGTGAAGAAGTACAGAGCTTTAAGTTTTCCACAAGTCAACAGTGTGGGATGCAGGACAGAAGAAAGGAACCTGGGGCTGTTGTCCATGAGAGGGCAGAGAGATGGGAGGAGGAAGACAGACTGGAGAAAACACTGAAAGAAAGACTTCGAGAGACTCTGGTTAGGTGATGGATGGTGGAAAAAACCCTGGGTTTTGGAAGCCACCAAGGAGTAGGGAGAGAGAAAGCAGGTGATGCACTGGAGATGGTTGAAGGGGGACATTGAATTAAAGAGGAGATCTGTCAGTTTAATGCCACAGGTAGCAATTCCAGTAATGTCTTTTGAATATATCTTTTTTTCTGTAGTTTTGTAGATATATGTATGGAACAGACCATTTTTCTCTTCAATAATTTATGTTCTCATCTTGTTTGATTCTTCACATGCTTTTTACCAGTACCTACGCTGCTAAGACATCTACTGGAAGTGATGTAGGTAATCAAATCAGTTTGGGCTAGCCTGGCATATCTCACAGTGTTCCGATTCAGAGCTGAAGTGCGTTGTTATCTTTTGCAAGATATTCGCAAAGCAATTCTTTACAAAAGAAGAATGTGCAGCATGTCACCATTTGAAATCCCTTTACAGTTTTTTTGTTTGTTTGTTTGTTTTCAATTAAAACAACAAATCTTGGCAGCTACCATCTACTGTTTTCTGATTCATAGTTAGCCAATTATATCACTGAGAATGCACTTGATTAGCAAGGACACAAGTTCAAGGCACTGTCATCTGCCTTTGTGTAGTTCTAATTGTGCCTTAGACACTTACTTTTGTCTTCTGTTCTCTGTTTATTTCTTCAGGGGTTTTGTTACTCCCTGCTACACAGAGCAGTTCCTTTGCAAACATTCTTTCAGCAGTGATCTTGTGTACTCTGAGTGCCTTCTAAAAGCTCAGGTATTAAAAGAATCCAGTTGCCTCAATCTTTAAGTGTGATCTTCAGTCATGAGAGCAGTCTTATGGTTTCAGTAGGAAGATCTGCAAGAGTAAAAATTGCTTCAGTGAATCAGAGCTCAGAAACCTAGATCCTGTTTTTGTGGTTTACAGATGGAAGAGTTTATGTAAGGTCTGTAATCAGAAGGGCAAGCACAATAGCTATAATGGAGATGAAGACAAAAGGATGGCCTTCATCATGGGCTAACCATGCAGGCATGAATGAATGCCCTTGCTGAATGTTTACAAAGCATGCAGAGGCTTGTAAGAGCAGCCAGGCTTCTTTTGCTCCAAAAGCATTAATTAACCACCCTATCTAGTGTGCTATGTCACCTTATGTAGGGATGCATATACCACATTTCAGTAAAAACGAAGCTCATTGTATTTCAGGTAATACCCCAACACACAACATACACAGAAAACAACATGACACAACATCACACACGTCCAGAGTGGTCAATGGTCGACCCTGTTGCATCTCATCTCCAAATCATTTAGTTAGTAATGGTGACTGACAGTTAGCATAACATTTAGGGAAATCAAGCTTCGGTTAAAAAATATGGTACAATCTTTGCAGCTTCAGGCCAGCTCTAGATTAAAGACTTTCCCATTCTAGTATGTTCTCTCTTGATGAAATCATAACAATGCTAGGTTACTTCTGGCACAGACATATTTACACATAACAAAGTGAGCACCATGAAGCATAGGATTGGACCTTCATTTTCCTATAATCTCAGTAGAAGAGAGATTATAGATTCTGAAGAACAAAACACAAATATATTCAGTGAATGTAAAGAAAATACAGGAAAACAATGAATTTCAATTTACATATATGATTTACTGAATGAAGGTGTTAGAGTGCTACAGATAAAATAAATCACAGCATGTCTTCAGATTTGCTCTTCATTCAATCTATTTCATGAAAGGATTTTGTCTTTTCACAAAAGAATTTTAAATGTGTCTTTTCTTGCTCTTCTATATTGTGGTGTTACATTCATGTCACACAAGGAAAAGATTTCAATTTTGCTGTGAGAACTGTCTGTTTTTAACTTTGCTTGAGAGAGTACAAGACTTTCTGGTATAAGTCTCCCTCCTCAAAATAACACTTAAGTATTAAATAGTCTTAATCAAATCAAAATTTTCAGCAGAAGTTCCCTGGTCAACTTTTCCTTTATGCCTATTTAAGTTACAGGAGAGTGGGCACCAGGCCCTGACTGGTGACTGCCACAGGGAAATATGATAACATTAATAAATGTCAGTTGTACATTTAATCCCCCATTAAACCTTTCATTAGTCCCTGTCTCTGTTAACAGCACTGCAATGGGAATGCAGGAGCTGAAGGTAGTAGGAGAAGCAGAAACTAAGATCTGTTCCACAGCCAGAGAAGTGCAGTGCCATGGTGGACATGGATGGGGTGGTACTGTTTACATGGGGTTTATTTTCCACTGAGGAATGGTTTCCAGTTACCCCTAACTGGAGACCATTTTCTGATGCATTTTCTGTATTTTTGTCATCTCCCCTTCCCCTGCATCTGAAAGTACAATATTAACTGATTTACACAAAATGACCAGGGTGGAATTAAGCTACAGATTACTGTTTTCTTAAGTATCTCTGTCCCCTGTCGTCCATTTCCCCCCCCCCCCCCCCCCCCCTTTTTGGTCTTCTTACTTGTGTATCTAATCATATCCTTAAAGTAATTTAAACACTGAATAATGTTATCCACATGTGATGCATGTTATGTGGCAAGGACTAGAGGCATGGACATGAACAATTTGTGAACATTTTTTTTGAACTCATCACATATACACTTAACCTATTCCCATTATCAAAGCTATTCCTGCCTGTTTTGGTGCTCTGATATCCTGCAAGCCCAGTGGGCTTAGATGCCAGATGACCCAGCCACAAATGGCCTCATTCAATAGGGGAGAACGTAGTTTTGTGTAGGGTCAAACAGGCATTACATCTCTGTACTTTTTTTTTTTTTTTTTTTTTTTCCTGTTGCTCAACTTCCTCAGTTGCTGCACTTTAGAAAAGAACAGTGTGAGTCTGAAAATCTTATTTAGAAGACCATTGTTAACAAGAGTATTAGACCCCATAGCGTTTTCAGATGAAAAGTGTATGCTGAATGAAAAGTATATGCCGAAAATATTTCAGCCGTTGATTCTTTCTTTATTCATAACACCTTGCTTTTGTCTTCATCAGAGGAAACACTGTGGAGTGTGAAGTTTTTCTTTTGTTTCTGGTTGCCTTCTACACCGTTTTTCTTTCACATTGTCCAAGCATGACAAATCTGTTTGCAAGAAATGGAGGGAATAGATTGGATGGTTTGTTTTTGAAGCTAAATGTTTTCAAAAGTCCCAAGTATCATAAATGACCTAATTTTAGAATCAACTCTGACTTGACTTTTTCCCATTAAAAGGCTCAGTCAATTTAGGATATCTTCTGCTGTACTAAATGCTTCTTTCAGAGGCATTTTCTCTACTAATGGACATGACACTCTTTTCCATTTCATCTAGTGTTTATCATGAAGACTATGTAGTGCTATGATCAATTGTCACTAGGAATAACTTTGAAATTTCTCATTACTGCAAGACATTAAGTAGCCAGGCTATGATTTACTTTAGCAAGTGGCTTTTATGTCATCTATATTTCAGAAATTCTGTGACTTGTTTAAATTTCCATTTCCTTGGCAATGTATCTGTGTGTATGGTGAAACAAAAAATTGACTAACATACTGAAAGCATTAGGCATTTGAAGCTGCCCTGTTAGACAAATACAACAGCAGCACGCTGCACCACATGAAACCAAAGCAACCACCTGGAAGGGAAGGAGAGAAGAGCTTAGGCTATTAGTGCAGACTTTGAAACCATTTTGTCAACAAAATACACTTCTCTAGTTTGAGTGCAGAGATAAAGAATGACATCAAAGTGAAAAATTAGAAGGTGCAGCTATCCTGAAAGTCTGAAAATACGCAATGTGTTTCTTCTGATGTTTCGTATCTGATTTAACTTTTGTTGACTTACAAGATATTGGAATCTTCCCTTATGCAGCTTGATTAATCTAAGTGCTATTCAGTGCTGTGAATGGCTATGTAAGAGTCCAACCATACCCTCGGTTTAGCGTATACCATATGGTTCCTTTGTAGTGGCTGCTAGGACTGCAGAGTCCTAGTGCTGTTATCTGCTGGAGGAAGGCACTGAAATATGAAGCTGGTGGCAACTGGTGCACCTGCCACATCAGAAATGTGATATTTAACTGAGTTTACAGAAGGGTAAAATGCAGTGAAGTAGGAGGATGCAGATGGGATTGGTGTTATTCATATCAACACACAACTCTTAGAAAACAAACATTTAAGTGAGCTATTTCACGTATTAAACCCAAACCTGAATATCTGCCGAAAAAACACTGCCCTTGCAAAACCTGTTACTGATTCTCAGATCAAGTACCCTCCTTAGCTCAAGAGTCAGGTACATTTTGCCTGTTGGCAGCTGTGGCACAACACCCATAGAGTGTCTCACATGTGGCATGAACCTCTCTGCTGGTCAGCTGGTCAGGAGTGTGCTAGCAGGTTGGCAGAACTAGCCCTTCCACTGCAGCGTGGTGGGATGCATTGCCTGTCTCACACACTGATAAATGGAGTAAAAAACTTTCTGTTCAGTGTCACATTCAGAAAGAGGAGCTGAATTGCTGTCAGGTTTCTGTGACTAACTAGCAATTAACTTGGTAATGAATTTTCCTATCTACCTCCTTGTTACTTACATATCTCCTTTATCAGCCAAAGATTTTAAGTCCAAACTCAAAGGCAGCATCCTTTTCCATGTCAGCAAGCCACAATTTAAACACACTTAACAGTTCATTTGTGAGTATTTTAAAAACAGTACTATCTTATTTAGGATAGACAAGCAAACATTGTTAGCAGCATATAAAGTAATTGTAATATTGCAGAAACCTCCTGCAACAATTTCTTAACAACCTATTCCCTCGTACCCTTAGCTGGGTTTCAGGTATACCCTGATGACTAATGGATTACTTTGGGTGCTACTTGCATATCATTAGACTATAGCTACAAGAGAAAATGGCTTTCTCTAACTAGTCTGCATTTCAGTGAGACCATACAGATATTTTTGCAAATAGATGTATAAACCTAGGTAAAATGGGTAATGAAATGACGAAAAGATACTTAGTGGATCTGTATGTCTAGGAAGAAAGAGCAGGTGTGATCTGTGCCTTTATCCTGGCTACATTATTAACAGGCAATGTTAGGTATTGGAACAAACACATTTTTTCCTTCTGAAACATATCTGGACGAGAAGAGGGCAATTGCACTCAGGTTTCTTCTTGACATGCGGCCTGGATCTGGCCATCAGATCATCATCCAGAAATGAGGACTGCAGGGTTTACTGTGGAGCAACACCTACTGCACAGCATGGAGAGAGAATATCTGTGCCTCTCTTGGAGCTGCACAAACAGACCTGCCAAAATTGTGTCTGGGATACTGAATATCTTAATGTTTCACTTATTCAATTTATCTGCTTTCTATTTTCTCTTTGACACTTATCATTTTCATGGAAATGCCACTTATAAAATAAAAGCCTCTCTCTATACATACTAATTTTGTTGTTAACATGGTCCTGCACATTTACTTTGGATAGTACATTTTAAAATATTTAAACAGGCTGAAAGTCTGTGATACTTTGATGACTCTCTGGATGTATTTAGCTTGCCTGAAATATTGTCAAAGGAACAATTTAAAATATTTTATGAAAAAATCAACTACACAAAGAAAATTATAGTATTATCAGAGCTAAATTTGAAAGGGTCTTGCAGAATACCACAACAGTGCAGAGACTCTGCATATTGCTCATGAAGAGCTTTGGGTGCTGTAAAAATCCGGGCCACAGAGTCGGTGAGTCATCTACAGAAGTTAATTGGAAATACTGCTCTTTGATAGGTCAGAATTAATACGTAGCCTTCTTTATCCCTTCATAACCTTGAAACATGCCCAGAAATTGGGTGAAAGTCTCTTCTCTGTAAAAGCAGAGAGGGATTGGGACTATACTGTGAAACACTGGTATGGGTGCTCTTTTTGTGCCTTTGCTGGCTGATAAGGACACTCAGGATGCTGTTCAGCATCTTTTATCTGAGAGGATTTGAACCCAAACCTCTCAGGAGAGTGCCCTAATTAGCACTCTGTGGGGTGGCCAGCCTAGGCTGAGGTTTTGCACGCTCATTACCTTTTGTTGAAGCTGCTCTGATGTCTGTCAGAGTTTATGTTTACAGGCTTTATGTTTAAGTGTGAGCACATGTCCTGACTGTCAGGCCAAGTGGTTAAAGTGGCGGGCCACAGTCTCATATTAAGGCAGTTAGGGCATTCTTCCATTGGAAATTTTAGGTTGCAAGGCTTTGCAGTGCTGTTAAGGCAAGGTGTGTTTTTTGAAGATCTATATTAGGCATCTAATTGATACTTTAGATGCCTAAATCTCTTTTAATTCCCCATGAGATCTAGTCTTTAGTACATATTCTTGAGGTTTTCCCAAGAAAGAACTTCTTTTGTAGCTGAGAGAGAAAATTATGCAGAGAAACATTACCTACAGGCTTATTATAAAATCCTGACTGTGCAGTAAAGATGCAGCTGCTCGCAATTCATCACCTAACTTTCCTTAAGTTCTATTGGTGGATAGCTTTAATAGCCACATTTCTGCCAGCAGATGTAACACTGCTTGCATTTATAAGCCATATAAGCCATATTTAAATATATATATAACTGCTTAAAGCATAGTTTTTTATATCTGTTGTGCTCTGTTTTATTTTTTCCTTTTTTTTTCTGTTATTTAAAAGCTGCTTAAAGCTGCATATTTTTGTCCACTTATTAAAAGGAGCCCTAATTTTGCAGTCTACTCATAGAAAACCTCATTGATATCAGTGAGATTTCATGCTTACTGAGGCCTGCGTATGCAGATTGAATTGTCTATACCCAAATTCAGTAAAGCCATTTAAATACATTAAGTCCATCCTGCCTCACTAATATTCTTACGCATGAACTATGTTCTGTTGATTTTAGCTGAACATCACCCTGAAATCAGCCGTATGCTAAAGTGCTTTGTTGATCAGAATGGACTAAATCACATGATAAAAATTGAATCTACTGACATACTAATGTGAATCAATGTCTATTTTTCCAACATATTTTTGAAATCTGAAAAAAAATATTAAATCTTTTATATTAGTAATAATTTGCTAAGATCTTTTCTGCTGAATGACAGAGCTTAAAAAAAAAATCTTCCCACCTTTGCCTCCATGGCTTACGTTATTTTTGAAAACACCCCCACAATGCTTTAAAATGATTTCTCTCTACATGTGTTGAACCATGAGACTTTTCTGTTCAATCAATTGAAAGTAATGGGGAAGAAAATTCGTTCTTTTGCTTACAGTAAGTTTGAATCTCTGACTATTGTAGCAGTCTCTACAAACAATGAGCTACATTCTTATTCTGGTTGGTTATGAAAAAGAAGCTGCTTATGGATGCAAAATTGGACATATTTTTTGCTTTGAGCAATAAATTATGTTCCTTTTGCAGCTCTTGCATGTTTAAAGTTGCTACAAAATAAAGCTAAAAATCTCTTGGGAAGGTAATGAGAAATACAATTATATGTGCAAGTTTCCTCTTTCCTTTTAGTGCTGTGCACGTTATGCAGACAGATGTAAACTGAAGCTTCAGAGAGCTCGATTGATGAAGGCCTTCATCTTGACCAGAAAAGAACCATTTGGGGATGAAGCTACTGAATATTCTTGTCCACGGTCATTCAGTTTTTCACTTCATTAAAAAAAAAAAAAAAAAAAAAAAGAGCCTATTATCTTTGGGTGAAGCATTTTCAGTATATATTATGAATTACTCAGAAATCAACTCTAAACTTAATTTCTCTGATTAATCCTTTATGGATTTTCTTTTGTTATTCAATGCAACAGATTAATGATTATTAATACCACCTGGGAGAAGGAGATTATGCAACACTAGAGCTGCATGATGTCCATACACTAGATGTTTGTTAATTCATCATGCAGCTGTCCAAAAAAAAAAAAAAATTCAAAACGCACGGCATATGTGTATGTGTATGGAAGGGAGGAAAGAATAATGATAATTGTCTGAACTAGAAATGCTGTACACCTTTTGACATATATGTCTGGTATTGTTGGATAGGTAACTGGAAAAGAACCACACATGATGAGTGGTTACTTGTTGTGGAGTATTTGCACTCTTCCACAATCAACAACATTTGTTTTTACACTGATTGTGTAACATCTCTTATCCCATACTTTTTTGTATAAAATAAAAATGCAACTCAGCCACACTATCTACAGTAGCTATGTACAATAAGCAATAAGTATTGTATAGAATTGCTATTATGAGGAAAAAAAAAAAAAAAAAAAAAAAAAAAAACAATTATTGCCATACAGCCTTAGTTTTAAAATCTCAGAACAGATGGCCATACTTTGAAATCATGAGTATTCTCCACAGACAAAGGGCTTTTGTCCAAATGGATCTGATTGCAGAATCAGGGCCTATATATATGGAAATACAAACTGGTAGAATATTACACACCAAGGTCTTTTGATACATAGGGAATGTAGGAACAGAATGCAGTTGCCACAGTCCAGGTGACAGTGTGAATGCCTTGAAGACTGCAAAGCCTGCTTTTGTTCTAATAGAAAGTCTCTTCAACCAGGAAAAGACTTACTGTGAGATAAAAATTAGGGAAGAAGAAGTCTAGCTGAAGAATTCTCTTCTCTCAAAACCTCATTTATGTCATAACTGGACTTACAAAAGTAAGGCTGTAACAGTTATGAAGATTATAAAAATATAAAATTAAATATGGTTTTATGCAAAAGTGAATGCCATTGTTTTTCAAACTCTTACATTCTGGATTTTAGATTCTTAAGGCAAAGTGATATAAAGCCATAAGTTTTTTTGTTACTACCTTTTCATTTTGATCAAAGAAGCCATTATTCACAGATAAAATCAAGTCTTGCTGAATTATAGAATCATAGAATGGTTTGGGTTGGAAGGGACCTCAAAGATCATCTAGTTCCAACCCTCCTGCCATAGTCAGGGACACCATCCATTAGATCAGGTTGCTCAGGGCCTCATCTAAGATGGTCTTGAACACCTCCAGAGATGGGGAATCCACAACCTCTCTGGGCAGCCTGTTCCAGTGCCTCATCACCCTCTGAGTGAATATGTTTTTCCCAGCTGCATTAGGGAATTAGAAATTACCTATTTTTTTAAATCTATACAAAAAACTATCCAGACATTGGGTGGGAATATTTTTGTTCATTTTCATTCTGTAAAATGGGGGTCCATAAGTAAATGTGCTGAGGTATTTGGGGGATTAGAGGGAATAGGAACTGGTGAATAACAAAGGGAAAAAACAAGCTGATTAAATTGGGGCTAACTGGCGGAGGCAACTGTACGGTTAATATTGATATTACAATTGCATTCCTTTGTTTGCCTTGCTTTCTCTTAAGCATATCAGTGAAATTTTGGAGAACAGTTGCTATAGCTGTCCATCTTTTCACAACAGCCTATCATAACGAGACACTGATCCTGGTTTAAAACTTCTAAAAGCTTATAACAAATTACTTGATTTATGGTTCTTGTTAAGTTAGTAACCAACATCAAAATGAAAATGAGGAAGTCTGAATATAAACATGTTAGAAGGTATTATGGGACAAATTTCCTTGGATGCATGAAGTAAAAGAGATGTTTTGTTTGGATAGGAAGTAATAGAACTGCACGAAAGAGAATGACATGCCTTTTTAAAAATTTAGACAAGTTCACAGAGTGTTTCCAAACAGTTAATTACACGCTTGTGTTTCTTTTTACTCAGAACAATATGTAAATACCTGGTAGAAGTTCTGCCATGTTCATAACATTGTGAATCCCACATACTTCAAATACTGGCCTTTGATACAATGATATGCGGGTTTGAATGAACTTCTGGTTTTGGACATAGCTGATGAAAAAAAGATGAGCTATGAACTATCATTTATTTATATTTACTTTTGTCATACTTCAGCATCAACAGGCTAGCGCTGTTAACATTTCTTCTCATATAGAACACTTTTAGACTTTTACTGCCCACACAGTCCATCTTGTGACTGTTTCCAAATGATACTTCAGTGCTCAGAAATGTTTCACAAAGAAGTTCATGAGAACAGAAAGACAGTGAATATTTATTTATTTTTAGAACACAGGGAACAATTTCTATAGATTTTGGAAATGACTGGCAGGATCTGTTGTGATCTTCCAACATGACATCATTTGTAGACTTTTATTTGAAGACATTTGTAGACATTATTGAAATAACTGAAGTCCTTTCTTTCCTCATGAAAAATGTCTAAGAAATTACTAATTTTTAGCTGTGACAACCTAAATAGGATTTCTTAGCCTTATTTCAGGAATAGAATCCTTAAAGTATAGACACACCAGATGTCCTACTGAAGAAAAAATAAAAAATAAAAATAAAAAATAAAATAGAGTGTAGGATCTGAGTTAGGGGATATTCAGCATGAGGCAGTTAATTTGATTGAAAGCTATTATCTTGCATTAGAAGAAACAACTTCCATTATTAGATCTCTAGTTTTTCAAAAGGACTACAGCTAGGTAAGAGACATTCTTTTCCGCTCCTGCATTTATTAAAATCTTCACTGAATACTTATTTCTATATTTAGGTGATGGTATCACAGCTCATTACCAGTGAACAAATTAGTTTGAGTTAGAATCCAGTGTATCTGACTGTTCAAGGGAATAAGGGTGTATGGGAAGTGCTGTTGGTGTTGTTCTGCTGTGCTGGGTTTATGTGGCGAGGTTTTGGTAGCAGGGGGCTGCAGGGGTGGCCTCTGTGAGCAGAGCCCAGCAGTTGCCCCATATCAGATCGGAGCCAGCTCTAGCCAGCTCCAGAAGGGACCTGCCACTGGCCAGAGCCAGGGAACGAGGCTGGTTGGGCCTCTGGGAAAGCAGATTTAAGGAAGGGGAAAATAAACTGCTGACCAACAACAGCTGGGTGAGAGAGGAGTGGGAAGCAGCCCTGCAGCCCCCAAGGTGAGTGCAGCAGGAGGGCAGGAGGTGCTCCAGGCAGGCAGCAGCAGTTCCCGTGTGGCCTGTGGAGAGGCCCCCGGTGGAGCAGGCTGTCCCCCTGCAGCCCATGGGTCCCACACAGAGCAGATCTCCACGCTGCAGCCCGTGGAGGAGCCCCCGGTGGAGCAGGTGGATGTGGCCTGGAGGAGGCTGTGGCCCATGGAGAGCCCCCGCAGGAGCAGGCCCCAGGCCGGAGCTGCAGCCCGTGGAGAGGAGCCCACGCAGGAGCAGGGGGTCTGGGGGGAGCTGCCGCCCGTGGGGGACCCGTACTGGAGCAGTTTGCTCCTGGGGGATGGACCCCGTGGGACCGAGCCGTGTGGAAGCAGTGCTTGGAGAGCTGCTGCCTGTGGGCAGCCCTCGCAGGACCAGCTGGGGAAGGACGGCATCCGTGGGAGGGACAGAGAAGAAGCAGCGGAAGCGAAGCGTCAGGGACTGACCGCAGCCCGCGTTCCCCGTTCCCCTGCACTGCTCGTGGGGGAGGAGTTAGGAGAGGGTGTATGGGGGTGGGTGAGGGGGGAAGTGTTTTTAATTTGCTTTATTTTCTCACTGCTCTAGTCTGTTACCAATAACCAATAATTTTTATTAATCTCCATAAGCTGAACCTGTTTTGCCTGTGAAGGTAATTGGCAAGCAATCTCCCTGTCCTTATCTTGGCCTTTGAGCCCTGTTCCATCGTATTTCTCCCCCTCATCCTATGAGGCGGGAGAGTGAGAGAGCAGTTGTGGTAGAGTCCAGCTGTCCATTGGGCTGAAACCAGCGCATCTGCAAGTGGGCTGCTTGCTCTCTTGTTCACTGGAACAAGTTGGTAATGACAGTAGAGTACCAATGATGTGCTAACTTTTGTTTCCTGAGTTTTAATATTAACATTTTGAAGATAAATGCTGTTTTTTTTTTTTTTTTCTTTTTGTTTGTTTGTTTGTTTGTTTTCTTTTCTCATCAGTGGAAATTTTTCTCTTCCAGTTCACTTCCTTAACATCTGCTAGATCAATCAAACCTTTCCTTTTGATTCAAATAGCAAATATTTTGGTCCTATTTGGGGAATCTTTAATTAGTGCTAACCAAGGGAAGTAAAGAGATGGATATAGGTGCTGTGATGAAGCTGTAGGAAGCTTGTGTAGCCTGGAGCTGAGGTAGTGAAGAAGTGGGAGACCTGAATTCATAGTTTGCAGGCTTGAGGCACTAACTTTTAAGTTCCTCCATCACTGGGGTCACTCATCATAGCTGAGAGAGTGATTTCATTCCTCTGGGTTCCAATAAATATGTTATTACCTCACACCATATAGGATAGCTGTAACGGGATGTAGTGAGAGACCCTGGAGCCTGGTGGCTTAGTATTGCCAGGATCAGCAGATACAGGACCACGCAGAAGAGTGAAATTAACCTTTTCATCCCCCACATTTTCTCTGTGATTGCCCTAACCACGGTGCTAACAAAAGGTGAGTCCCAGACCTTCTGCTTTTTAGAAGCATTTTTTATGTGTGGTGGGGGAGTGAAAGGAGAAGCTAGAAGAAATATTTTTGATGGATTTGACCCAGGTTTTTGGCTGTTTTTCAGGTCAGATGAACCTGGTTTTGTTTGTTTGTTTTTTTAAATGAATGTATCATTTGTCTATATGTGTCTGATCTGCTCTGATGTGGTGAACAGTAACTGATGCCAGTAAGGTTACGTATAACATCCATCCATCTTACTAGATGGTCAGAATAACTGATCTGAGGAGTTAATTAATGTAGGTGTACCCCAGCAATGTATCTACTGCAATCATAACAGCTTCACCCCTGTGCAAACAGAAGGAGGGCTGCTAAATGTTCTGGAGCCATTGGATGTTACTCCAAGAATGAGTAAGCTTCCTCACCAGTATTTCTCAGTCTGAGTCAGATCTTATACCATAGAACATAACCAAAGGCCAGACTTTTCCATAACAATAAACTATTTGGATAAGGAATCAAAAGAAACAGAATTTCTCTTTAGAGTAGTGCTTCTCTCTTAATTGATGAAAAATGTAATATGTCAAAGAACTCCTATTGCAAAGAATAAGGCAGGCATTTGCTAAAAGTTTGAAAATCCTTGAATTTATTTAAAGTACTATCAGCCTATTTTTAATTATTCTATTTAGACAGGTCATTGTGCACTGGTAGATCGTCTAAACTGAATAACTGATTTCCTCTTCAGAGTTTTTGCATTTACTTGACTCTGAAATTTCAGGACACCAACCAAACCTGGAGAGAAAAAGGTGGAGAAAAATGCCAATTTTTAAAATTACTTCTATTACTGGATTAGGAACTTAGCCAAAACCTGAGGGGAAAGGGGTAAACAAAAACAAAACAAACAAACAAAAAACAGAAAGCAGGGACAGGAAACAGGAAAGAGTGTTTGTTCTCTTCATAGTGTGATCCATTATTTAAACAGAATGTGAATGTGTGATGTAATTGACAATTGCATCTTGCATATCCTCAAACTTGAAATTGTTATGAAGATGTTTAGGTCTTATCATACCTTCATTTTCCTATTTGCTGTTACAGTGTAATGATGCATATAATACAGAGATGTACAATGCAGATGGATTAGTCTTAAAATGGATGGAGTAGTATTATGATAACATAGTGTTTTTTCTGCCAAACAAGGTGTGAAAATATCACGTTAAAGATGATTTATAATTATTTATTTTTTCCAAGCGCTGCCAGTCAGGTACTGTCTTGTCAAAATAAGCTTGTGAAAGAAAAATAATAACAGAAATCTTGAAAAATAATTCTCTGAGAAGGCTAAAAGTATTTTGTTAAGTAAATGAAGTATGCCATCTGTATAATACTCGATTGTCTGTAGGTTCATGCTTCTTCTTTGCTCTGGAAGAATTAAGTGCTCAAAACAAAAGAAACGTATTGAATCTTGATTTCCATTTCTCTTGAAACTTGATTAATCTATTCCTGTAGTAGAAAGTATTTTTGTGTGTGTGTGTGTGCTGTCCTTTCACAAAATAGTGTGTGGGAAGGTTTATGCCCAGTTCTTAATATAGGATATTTTCCAGCCATGCAGAAAGAGAAAATGATGATAAACTATGATGTGTGATGTTTCATTATCTTTCTTATTTGTATTTCAGTAGCATCCAGCAATCTGATTTAAGGAAAGCACTGTATGAACACATGGCACAAGACAGACCTTGTCCAAAAAGAGCTTATGATCCAAATAAAAATAGCTATAAAGAAGAGAATTGACTTGCCATAGGCCAGGCACCAGGTTTGTTGGTTTCCCTTTTGGTCCTCTGACTCGCATCACCTTTCATAGTACATACCTTATATCTGCTCTGACTAATTTCATCTGGTTATCTGGGGGGAGCATGAAATCATCTGTGCATTGCATAAGTAATTCAACCGTAGTGTATTTCTCTGATTTCCTTCAAAATAATTTCGGTGTAATTACTCAAGCACATAAAATAGTCAGTAAATAGGACATAGCAAATGTAGTTTCTGTAACAAAATTCAGTTGTTCCGGTGATTATGAACAAACTTTGGTGGTGAAATAAAATTATTTAGGCTTCTCTTGAGAATTGAGCCAAAGTAAAACAATTAGCAGCATTCCAGAGAAACCAGAATTTGGAACATGTGAAGAATGGGAATTAGTTGTTCATATTCCACAAGCAATTGCTCCCATGGACCTCATATCTCTTAAATCAGCTAGAAGGCCATCTGCTCCTAAGGATTTATCAATTGCTATATTCCTGCTTAAAGTAGTTTTAGGTAGTCAGTTATACTTCTCTTTACCTCCTTTTTTGTTGAAAAGGTTTTTAGTGTGCCATTAACCTGTTAAAAAATTTCATAATGAATCTCCAAATGAAACAAAATGTACCTTGCTGTGTCATCACACCCAGGCTTCATTTATAATGGTTCCAAAGTCTGCTGTGTCTGAAACATAAATATATATATATATATATAAATAAATTAAAATAATCTGCTGTGAACTAAAAAGTACCATACTACTTTGTTTTTTTATCTTGTGTTAGTCTGTGATGTAAGGAAAACAGGGCCAGCTCTTTGACTGGGCATCTGGTTTACAATTTTTCAAAAATTGTAAAGTTTGTATTTTCAAGCATCTGCAATTATAATAATCTTAAAAACATTTTATTCAAAACTACTGCTGCTCTGAACAATTTCAGCCCACACAAATCAGATTCTACATTCCTGCTTTACCTCTTACCATGAGAGCTCAGGGAACTAGGGATATTGGTCAATGATGAAAGAACAGTCCTAAAAATAGATATCATGGAAAGCATATGTTATAAAATCCTTATTTCTGCATGAAGATGTTACATCAACATCTTTGCTATAAACATTTCACTTGTAGGATATTCCTCTTTCATCAGAGTTTTTGTACTTGATCATGGTCATTTGCCTGTTTTCCTGTGGAAATGAGGGCATGTCCTTGGGGCCAGGCTCACTGTGGCAGATCTCTGGAGCTCTGGACTTTACCAGGAAATCCAGAGCCATCTGCGCCTATCCTTGCGGTTTGACAATTCTGACATAAGCAGTGTTCCTGGTTGTTTGTTTTCTGCTAAAAAGCATTTCTGTTTATTAGGAAATGTGTGTTAGACTGTTTGACACTAGGATTTGGCACACGTCTTTGGGTTAACTTGGCCAAAGTGATTTATAGCTGTTTGTTCATGACCAGCATCTATTAGTGGAAAATGCTCTCCAAATAAAATCTCATGAGAGGTGAGCACAATAGGGGATTGTTAGGGACTATCTGCACAGCCAGTGCCCCTGCCATCACTGATTGCAGGGACAATTACATGGTGGCTTTCCTCTGGCTGTGCAACCATACAGTTAGGGACCTTTTACATTTCCTTCTTACATTGCCTTCCCGAATTTTCAGGGATGGTTAGAATTCAGCCATCACCACTGAATAACTGCTGTGCAGAAGGACAGAGCCAAATTATGGACTGCAATCTGATGCCGTTCCAATGATTAGCACCTGATCCTCATGTAGTCCTATTAAAACTTCCTAATGTAGTAAGCATGAGCAAGCATATCATTATCTGTTCCTGGTTGAGCATGAAACCTTCACGTCTGATGGCATCTCTCATTTAGTGGAAATGAATGCTTTGTCCTGTACATCAAATGAGGGAGGGAGGGAAATGGGCGACAAATGGTCTTCCTGCCTTCAACTGAAGAGAATGCTTGGATCATAGTCTCTTTATCCTCTGCTAAAGTACTTTGTAGATAATATAGGAGCTAAACTGTATTACAGGAACATGGCCAGTTTTCATCCTGAACTCTCCATCTGAATAGATGTAAAGTACAATAAATACTGATTGCTAACTTTGTATATGTTATATTTTCCCTGTTTCAAATCTACTGTCAACATTCCAGAAATACTGGAATTCATTTAGTGAATTGTAATGGGATTTTCTCTTGTGAAATTGTGAAGCCAAGTAGACTGATCCCTTGCCTACCCTACTGGGAAAGCTCCTGATGTGATAGGACACTTTGCATCAAATATTCTGAGCTTGTTGATGCTTTCTACTAGGCCTTATAAATAAAGACAAACACACATGGTAAACATCAGCACCACTGTCATTGGCTCTATACCAAGTTATCAGTCTGAAAATATGTCTAGCGAGGAGCATCTCTGTCAAATTTGGTAACTTATGAGAACTGTGGGTTCTGTGTTTTTTTTTTTTTTTTTTTTTTTTTTTTTTTTCCTCCTGGTTGTAGTTGTTGTTTGTTGATTTAGTTTTGTTTTAACTTGATTGTGTTTTTCTTACCAAGAAAAGAATATAAAAAATTTAATCCAAACCCATTTGGCCCTCTTCCCTGTTCAACTGCTCTGCTAATCAATACCAAGCTTGTTTCCAATGTACTTTAGGGAGCTACACAGGCATTTTACAACCACAGTAGCTGTGGTTTTTACCTAAAAAAGGTGCAGTATTTAAAACCAGATTTAAAAGGTTTAACAGAAGTGTCACATCAAGCAAGAAATAAAACCACTAACCTATTATTACCCTTCTCTCCTCTTGCGCCATGAAATCATCCAGCTGTCCTTCTATTCAGCCATTTATTTCTCTTACTATCAAATCATCTGTGCATAATAATATTAATACAGATATATTTTAATGAGGAAAATACTGTAAAATGTAGTAAAAAGAACTAGTTAAATATCTATTTTTTCTTTCTACAGTCTTATATGTTTCAGAAAGTTTCTCCAGTCCTCCAATGTGTCCTTCAATTTCTCCCCAGGTATGAAAATAAGCATAGACAAAATTTAATCTTGGTGTTCATCTTAAAAGTAATAGATTCTTTTTGGCTTCATAGAGCAAAGTTTAATTTAAAAAAAATAATAAAAAATAAAAACAGTTTTGAAACTGCACATTAAATACTTGGTGCACACTGTAAATACTTCTCTCGTGTGCAAGATAAAGGGAGAGAACAATTGGAGTGGTTTCAAAAGGCCACCAGATGAATAAAGGTGTCATCAGGAAACAGCAAATCACTTTAAGTACGTTACGGGAATACTTCACCTTTCTCAGAAACACTGAGCATAGGCCATTTTCAAGAATCTCACCAGAATTTGTTAATCTTCATTATGTATGTTAGCCTACGTTAGGAATTCTTCACAAAACGTGAATACTTTTTGGCCTTTCAGTATTAAAGTCTGTTACACGTTCAGTGGAAGACCAGTTTTTATTTTTAAATAATCTCAAGGAAGCTGTTACTGCTGTTATGTACCGGTATTTGGTGACTATGCAACAGCATAAAAACTGCATGGGAGCTTTATGGCATGTTGTGGCACAAAACATAATTTTTAGCACAATGGATGAACAGTGGTCTGGATCCTATTACTTTGGTATGCAATTAATAGAAAAACTCATTCTGTGTGTTTGATTTAGTGACTTATAATGCTTTGTAGTAGATAACTGGCTAGCAAAGCCTTCCCATGAAGTCCTCCTAGGAGTAGTTGCAGTGGTAAATCTCACTTTCGTCAATGAAAACTACTTAGGAGGAAAGATTTATGCTAAACTGATTTGTGTTTGCAACCCTATTCAAAACTATAACCAGGTTTCTCTCATTACCTACTTTTCACATGAGAGTAGCTGTTGCTATCATAACCCCCACCCCTACCCCCTTCACTGCCTATTGTCTGTTTTCACCCTCCTCCTTGCTTTATAATCGCTCACTCACACTCATTTATCACTGGCTTACTTTGTCCTGCCTACACTATCTCCCATTTTTGTCATGGTGCACTGGTACATTACAAATACAATTAAACCTTTTACGATACCACAGCTTTTGGCTAATGCATCCCAGCTTCAAGGTTGAAAGATTTCTGGTATTACCACTGATATCAGTTCTTTCCCATTTATCGGCAGTGTACGGACTAATGCAGAAGTGTTGCATTAATTAAAGGAAGCATCCAGTAATGCTGCTGTTTTTGCCGGTCTGACACTGAATTGGAGCTTGATGCCTGCTCGTGTTTTAAGAGCCATTCATCACACATGTCATCCCAAAGCAGCCAGCTGTCTGAGAAAAGCCTCATTTGCATTTCATCAACTACACTCCCTCTTCTCCATACCTTTTGTTTGGGGCTTTGGCTTTTTTTTTTTTTTTCTTTTTTTTTTTAAGAGGATACTCTTCAAAAGCAGCTTAGATAAAATTAGTATTCAATTTAGAAATATGATTTTCTTTAGTTCAGAGGTCTTGCAGTTGATCTGAATGGAAAAAAGGTGTCATACAAACACAGCCATGCAATCTGTCTGCATAAAGAAATTAATGCATTATGGAAGAAGACAAAGATTTTTATGATGGATGGACTACACCTCTATTAGTTCTGTACATTAAGCTCTTAGAATTAATAAAACATTTCATTTATTTTGAAAGTTCCTTAAAGGACATGGGATTTCTAAATCTCAGCAGCTTTGAATGATTCCATATTATGGGTTTTGATTTCCTTTATTGTTAGACCGAAATTGTATGTGTCAGGTTATATTGAAGCCATTTTAGGAGGCCAAAGAACATACAAAACCATCTCAGTATGTGGAAACCACCTAGAGAAAAGAGAATGAAATCATAAGCTTGCACTTTCATTCAGTGACTGACTTGATGAACTAATTTTTGCTTTTGTTGCTTTACTGAATAGATCAGAATCTGAAAGTAAATACATCTCTACTGTACAGCAAAATGATGGAAACGCAAACCTCTCTGAATATCTCTTTATATGTTAAATAAGAAATGTTATAGATGTGTATATATATATATATATATATATGGTTATCTGTCTTAATTGCTGTTTTTTCAGAGTATCAGGACTGGTTTAGCAAAACAAAAACAGTCCAAACTGGGATCCTATGTCCCTTCATATAAACAGCAAAAAATACAGAGAAATTGCAGTTTAATATGATGTAGTTTCCAATTTTAAAATATCGAAAATACCTACTTCTAAGCCGTATAAGAAGTTTTCCAAATCTTTTATTTCTTAAACCAGCACCAAAAATCTGTTCTTCCACACAGTGAATGAGATGCATCTTACATAGCTGTCATGATTGAAGCCATTATCTGTCACCAATGGAGAGAGACAGAGCTATGTCTGTACAATAGGTGTCTACTCCCAAATCTAATTTGATGGGCATATGCTCTGGGATGTGCTGGGGTATGAAGTGTGCCTTGTATTTTTGATGTCCAGACTTCAGAGGGGTATTTACTTGTTCCTGGACCTTATTCTGACTGCCTCTAGAAATGGCTGTATGGAAATGGAGTATGTATCTGCAGAGATCCCACAGTTGTAACATAAATGAAATAAGTGGAACTAGGTGCTTAATTATTAGAGAACTTCGGATGAATTCAGTGTCACATGCATATTATATGCTAAGTTATTGGGCAAAATCCAATACTTAGCAGCACCTAGATAAATATTAAACAACAAATACATAATTTTAGGCATATATACCTAAGTCCTGTTCATTTCAACAAGGTTTAGGAAGTGAGTGTTTTGCTGAATAGGCTGTACGGTTGAACTGTTGAAAAAAATGCATATTTGCATAGGTTGTACAAATGTTAATTTCTATTTATTCTGATTTTTCTTACTTTAGCTGCAACGTGCATGGAAATAGTCAAGGAGTGTGCCATTTCCTCTTACATCACTGGAGTCAGAAAGTTGTGACCATAGCTGCTTTCTTTTTTTGGATCTATGTTCATGCTGTATTTGAGGAAAGTACTGCAACAGTAGCACAGTTTTGTATGTGGGTGACTTGCCTTTGTACTTTTTCAGCTGTGGAAAAGGATCCCCACTGCTGCATCAGATGTGCACTGGGCATCAACTTTGTTTCAGGCTATAGCAGATTGTTGTGCATGATGCATGCGAACCTTCTATCAGTAATTTGATGAGTAATTTCAACAAGTTTGTTCATCAAAAGTGCCTTCCTATCTCTCCAGTCTGTTATATATATCTTTAAGTTTTTAATCTGTTTATATTTCAGAGTGCACAAAACCAGGAGAAATATGAGTCTTATATAGATCTATTATTTTTATTATCCTTCTAAGGAATCATTGTTTTAGGTTATGGAAAGACAAAGCCTCAGAGAGAACATTTTCTGTGATTCATCCAGTTGTAGCCCCACCTTGTCCCAGTTTTTCTTCTGCTACACACACCACAACTGTTTTTCGTGTGACACCATAGCTGTTCCCACTATTTCCACCAAAGAGCTGGAAAAAACTGTGACAGTTGACTTAACTTTTGTAGGCGGTTAACTTTAATACATTTGTATCTGTCATCCTTCAAACTGCTCCTCCATGGAGTTATTTAATATCCCATTTGGAAGAGTGCATGGTAAGAGAATTTGAATATACCTATAATACTTTAATGTTTCTTATAGTTTTTCAAATGACTGGCTTTTAAATAGAATAGAAATAAAGATTTTAAAATAAAATTGATTTCAATGTCTTAGTTTTAGCATATTATTTACTATCTCTATGGTTCTATGATCTCACCAATGACTTTAAACCAAGCATGTGTATATCTGTATTGTTAAATAACACGAAAGACCGTCTTAGTTATTTGATATCTGCTGTGAATTTAGAGCTTTTTTAATATTTTTTTTATTATTATTTTTAACCTAATTAATCACTTACCTATCCTCCAAATTATAAAACTTCTATCTTGCCCTTATATGCATATATATAGCTTGACTCACTTTAGTCTTAATACGTTACTTTTTGTTAATGTCATTAATGCTTTTATATAGGGATTATTCCCAGAATAAGACCTACTTTCAAATTCTTTAAAAGTTGTCATCTCTTTTTGTTGTTGTAGTTGTTCAATTTATCAGATACACAATTATTATACCTTTTTCTCAGTCTTGGAGCAAAATATATATACACATAACCTTATCTCTATTTCCAGCTGGAAAACAGGAATTATTTGTAAATGTAATTAGAGAGGATTGATTCCTAATCAAATTAAAAGACTTGGAAGCCATATCCTGTGAACTCAATTGTCATTTAAATAGCATCTGAATTGGTACCTGAATAGCCTAATAGTTCTGAAGGCAAAGCAATGATGTTGGTCCTTCAGAAAGGACATACAGAACTGAGCAAATATGTGATAGCAACATCATTTTATATGAAGAGTTTACAGCCTGCACATATGGGATTAGACTGGGTCTGTGAGGAGAGGTGGAGGCAGCCTGCAAGAGTGAGGAATGAGAGAGGCAGTTTAGAGCACAGTGTGTGGGAAGCTGCTTTACATATAAAAGACAGCCTGGGGAAGCCAGACAGGAGAGAGGAGGCTGAGGGGAAGGGTGCCTGGGTGGATAAGGAAGGCTCCTTATCTCTGGGTGGAGAGGAAAAGGTTTTGGGCCATGAGTGAAGAGAAGGATGGGGGAACACGGGGGCAGTAGCATGGATAGCCTTCCTTATTCCAGCAAACCCCAGCCCCACCACTTTCTCTCTTTTGCCATGTCCCTCTCTGCTGCTAAATAGTGATGTGGGCCTGCTGTACATGTGGGCTGAGGTCTGTGGCAGGCAGAGCAAAATGGGTGAAGAGGTCTCTGTCATGAAAGGAAAAAAAAAAAAAAAAAGTGCACCACTGCCTTGCCTCACACTGCAGGTTTCAGCATCAGGTGATGTTCATCAAGGGTATGCCCCTGATGCCTGAAATGTCACAGCCCCTCACAATGAGCCTGATGCAGAGACAGCAGGTGAAGGTCATAGGTACTCAGAGTCCTGGATATGATGGAGGGGAAAGAGGAAACTGAAGCTAACCTCTGGAAGGGGACAACTGGATCTCAGAAAAGCTCTTGTGTTTGCTGTCACACAGAAATATGGTGTCTTCCCATCTGAGTCATTTTGTGGTGAGATTTAAAAACTCAGAGTATAACTGAGCAATGAGGAGGGGATAATTTCCTCCTTAAAGATGGCAAGAAGAGAGTCAAGAGGTGTTGAAGCAGCAGTGGAAGATATAACATCTGAGAGTGAGTGTGAGCCACAGGCAGTGCAGTGTATTGGGGGGTCCCTGAGGAAGCATAGTGGAAGAAAGATGTTAGGGCTTGTTGGTGAGTGCAGCAGTGCTGGACACACAAACTGGTATAGGCCTCTCCATTCATTGCAGTAGCATTTTCTTCCTGCCTTCATACATATTTTTTTTTTCCCTACAGCCTTATTTGTTCTTCATCTCATTTGCTGCCAATATATGAGAGTAGCCCAGGCACTCAAGAAGCCCACAAAAACAAAAATGAGGAGTCTCAGCTGAGGTAAGAAGAGCAACTAAACTGAGATAAGGTGAACCAGAAAAATACAGCTATAAGGAAACCTAAAAACGGCTATGTGCAATGGTTGTTTGTGTGCAGCCCTTGAGGATCCTATTTGGCAAAAGTCAAGTTCTCTTTCCGTTTCTGCGCTTACTAGCTTTCTTCAGATAGCTCTACCCTCCTCCTGTAATCTCTTTCTCCTTGGATTTCCATTATCATGTTATTTTGGTTCACCTTAGCTTTCGTTAGGCTTGTTTTTTTTTTTTTTTTTTTTTTTTTTTTTTTTT